>NW_027660415.1:0-55000 GCF_963280865.1 Gymnoscopelus braueri | reverse complement strand
CGCAACAACATTATAAGTATCATAGGGTCGACTTGTTTCAGCCAAGACAGCCTTTTTCAGCTCCTACTAGACACATCTATAATCCATCATATCAATATTTCTAAACAACATAGCCTACTGTACATTATAATGTAAATGTACATATAACAAACATTTAATACGATGTATTGTCATGAAAGAAAACTAATCAAAATACCTCATTCTGAAGTCATGTTTCAATATGGTCTGGTCAACTGCTCCAGGGGCCAACATGCATTTGTTACCAAAAGAATGTGGTATTTTTACTGGAAAGATATGAATGTCATTATCGCCATACACAAATCACATTGAATGAATGTCATGTCAACTCAAAGAGACAACTTTGACATAATCCTCTTCTCCTTATGCAGGACCTGTACTTCCATCAGAAGACTCAGCTAGCAATCAAGCCTCTGGTGAGTTATGAAAGAATCTGGGCAGAGATATTTTACTGATGAGAATGATCTTATACATTGATTGATTTGTTTAACTGCAAATACTCTAGATCAGTGGTTCTCAACTTTTTCAGGCTGCAACCCCCCAAATTAATTTTAACTTTGGACCCCCCCTCAAATAATTATATATGAACTGGGGACCCCCCAGTTCATATATATGGTGTCACTTGATTTCACATTCCTAGTAATGAATTGCATCTAAAGTTGTAACTTTTTTAGTGATTACAATGTTAGTTAGCCCAATCTTTATGGTAGAGTATGTTAATACAACATAACATGTTGATTACTTTTGATGCAGTAATGGTCTTTTTTCATTTCATATTTTTTTAAAGGTATTAAGCAGGTCTTAAGAGTCCTTAAATTGTTACTTTACTGTCATGTAGGGATCCCCCCAAAATCATGTTGGGACCTCCCTGGTGATCCCGACCCACAGGTTGAGAACCACTGCTCTAGATAGAAGTATAAGCACGTTTATTCAAATCTTTGACAGGATGGGAGGGAGTAAGACAATCTATTTGCATCTTTAGCATGATGGAGAATTGTAATACAGTCTTTATTCACAGCTTTAACAAGATGGAAAGGAATAGATTTAAATTGAATAGATGGAAACAATTGATCTAGCATCGATGCATTAATTTTAAATTGAACGATACAACTACACTGCTAAGTAAACAGCAACTGCTACTTCTAGTGTGACTTGCATCAATTTAAAAGAGCTTAGCAATGCAAATCATTGATTTTATCAACACATACTAAGAGGTGTGCCTATTATGTTTAAATGTTCACGTAGGGTGTTGCCCTAAAAGAACATATCTACAAATTAAGAACACATCGTGAAGCAACATATTATCTTGTAGATCTGCTCAGCGTTGCCTAGAAATGACAATAAATCAGTGACCTCTTGATGAGATCATAAACAGTACAGACATTAACCAACCCCAGGGTTAGAACACATTTTACCGAATGAAAAAATGTTGTAACTTTTTTAGTGATTACAATATTAGTTAGCCCAATCTTTATGTTAGAGTATGTTAATACAACATAACATAACATAACATATACAATTTGGGTGGTTGTCACTGTTGGGCGGAAACCAGCAATCTCAATTTTGTTTACTTAAAACAAAACAAAAAGACAGTGCTATTGAACACCCTTTACGTCTGTGTGTGGGTTTTACAAATATTGAACCAATTAAAAGTATTAAAAAGCGCCTCTGACTAAACCTCCTAACTCCATTGGATCCTCAAACTGTCAGACAAACCACCCAACTCCAACTTGTGGAGATAGTTGTTTTGTCCATTATTGATTAGAATGGCAAAGTCAGTGGAAAAAAATAAAGGTTGAAAAACCTCCTAACTCCACTTGGGCTGTATTTGGGTAAAGTGATGATAATATAAGGACACATTCAAGTATCTGATAATGTATAAATTCACCATACCAACTTTGATGAGGCAGTGTTGTTTTGTTCTAAAACATGCTTTTTTCCCTCTACAGTAGTTGTCACTTTAGTTTAAAAGAACAAGGGCCAGCACACGCAACAACATTATAAGTATCATAGGGTCGACTTGTTTCAGCCAAGACAGCCCTCTTCAGCTCCTATCTTTGCATTACACATCTATAATCCATCATATCAATAGTTCTAAACAACATAGCCTACTGTACATTATAACATTATAATGTAAATGTACATATACTGTAACAAACATTTAATACGATGTATTGTCATGAAAGAAAACTAATCAAAATACTCGATTCCATAGATAAATATTGTGAAAATTGCCGATTTACAAGCTCACAACGCCTTGCCACGCTTAGCAGCTTATCAGCTATTTTCAAAAAAATATATTTCTTATAATATTTGACAATTTGGCCAATGTTTGACCAGTTTTTATAGTACAGTTTGTTGATTACTTTTGATGCAGTAATGGTCTTTAAGGTCTGTACAGTAAATTAAATTGTTACTTTGCGGTCATACATGACATTTTGGGGGGATCTCTACATGTAGGGACCCCCCCCCCCCAAATCATGTGGGGACCTCCCTGGTGGTCCTGAACCACAGGTTGAGAACCACTGCTCTAGATAGAAGTATAAGCACTTTTATTAAAATCTTTGACAGGATGGGAGGGAGTAAGACAATCTATTTGCATCTTTAGCATGATGGAGAATTGTAATACAGTCTTTATTCACAGCTTTAACAAGATGGAAAGGAATGGATTTAAATTTATCTTGCATCGATGCATCAATTTTAAATTGAACGATCCAACTACACTGCTAAGTAAACAGCAACTGTTACTTCTAGTGTGACTTGCATCAATCTAAAAGAGCTTAGCAATGCAAATCATTGATTGTATCAACACATATTAAGAGTTATTCCTATTATGTTTAAATGTTCACGTAGGGTGTTGCCCTAAAAGAACATATCTACAAATTAAGAACACATCGTGAAGCAACATATTATCTTGTAGATCTACTCAGCGTTGCCTATAAATGACAATAAATCAGTGACCTCTTGATGAGATCATAAACAGTACAGACATTAACCAACCCCAGGGTTAGAACACATTTTACCAAATGAAAAAATGTACCACTTGCTTTATCCAGATATTTACCACAAGTTTTGGCTAAATAACTCACTTAAAGTTATACAATGCAGAATCCCAAATAACGATTTTTAGCAACCTCTGCTGGTCACTACCGTCACTGCATACAATTTCCGTAATCCTCGATTACCCAGAATTCCATTCGTTTTCACCGGAAGCCGGAAGCGTTTCAAAAAGCGATCTTTTAATTGTTTTATACTATCTACGGATCGTTTCTCTTAGCCAGTGGAGCATTAGTTACCATGAGCTGTGCTTTCTTTTTCTGTTCTTTTTCGATCTTCCAATCCTACATTATCTTAACATCAGCGTGAGGTTCCTTTTTGTTATAGCGCGGTAGTTCCTGGCCAAACAGGAAACCGTTGCGGTAGTTCCTGGGGACGTCGGCCACGACGTCATGACGTTGGCCAGGAACGTCATTTCCCCGGGAAAGTCCCCCCAGTCCACTTTCAATAGAAAATATATAAATAAAAGGCTTCCGGGGGTGAAATTCACGGAGTGGGTGTTGTGAAACTTTTGCCACTCGCAAAAGATATACAATTTAACTTTAGTTTTGTTGAAAACGTTACCTAGTATTACTTTAATCGTATTATATCGCTCTAAATGCGGCAATAGCGTCCTTGTATCGTATTGTCAATCATGCATCGTAATGTGTATCGTATCGCTGTGTGTTAGTGTGAGTGTGTGTGTGTGTGTGTGTGTGTGTGTGTGTGTGTGTGTGTGTGTGTGTGTGTGTGTGTGTGTGTGTGTGTGTGTGTGTGTGTGTGTGTGTGTGTGTGTGTGTGTGTGCGTGCGTGCGTGCATGTGTGTGCCTGTGCATTTGTGGTTTGTCTTCGTGTGTCTATGTCTGGCTGGGACAATCGTTTTTCTCGCTACTGGTAACCATGCAATCAAGTACTGCCAGTTCATCACTGATGTCTAGTGTTGGTTTAATTAATGATAACCCCTATCTTTCTCTCTCTCTCTCTCTCTCTCTCTCTCTCTCTCTCTCTCTCTCTCTCTCTCTCTCTCTCTCTCTCTCTCTCTCTCTCACTCCTAGCAGATGTCAGTGATGTTGGAGAGTCTTCAGGTAGCAGTCTCCTCACAGCATCCTCCCAGCCTCCACAGAAAGGTAATCATTCATGTATTTATTTAATAGGAGATTAGGGCTAATCAGGCAAGTGTATACAGTTAGTGTGCAGAGTAAGCATAATTATTTTTCCCAAAAACATAGTTTGAGAATTTCACATGATTGTGAAATACTTCATAATTTTGTCCGGTCAGAATGTATTGTTTGTTTACTGTAAGCTGGTGGTCGTCATTATCCATGTGCTTCTGTTGCTTGGAAGTAGGAGCTGCATTACATTGGTAAAAAATTGCATGAGTGAGTGCGTTATAGCTATAACTAAGGGACATAAGGAACCTTATGCAACAGAGGTTTTTGTTATGTGTAGTGTTACAGTGGCTGAATGTTTTCTGTATCACCTTTACTTTGTTACTTTAATTTTACAATTAAAGTAACAAAGCAGATCAGGCCTATATTGTATTGTATTGTCATAATGTAGTGATCAAATTAGAGGTTCTACACTTGTTTTCAAGTGTTATAATGTATTTGTATTTATAAAGTTAAGAAAACACACATATATGTAATACTTTCTATCAATATCTAAAGGAATTACTTTGTTCCTTACAGATTTGCTCGTGGACACACAAAAACATGTAAAACAGCGTGTTTCCTTCTACCAAAACGGCCTAAAAAAGTTAGTTGTCAAACCATTTACGTCTGTACCTGAAGGGACATTCCAAATGGAGGATAAGAAGCTTTTCAAAGAATGCTACACATATGTCAGGGTCATAAAAGTGGAGAACACAGAGGTCAGCAGTGAGCATGAGGTCACACAGATGGAGATGAAGAAAGCAGGGCAGGAGATCCAACTCAGTGAAATCTTTAAATCACCTTCTGGACAAAACATCAGAACAGTGATGACAATTGGTATCGCAGGAGTTGGCAAATCCTTTCTCGTTCACAAGTTTGTTTCTGACTGGGCAAAGAAAGAAAACAAACTTCCCCATCTCACATTCGTGTTCCAATTCCGCCATCTAAATTTGCTGCAGGGAAAAAAGTTTAGATTGTCGCAACTAATTCACGAATGCATCTACACAACCAAATTCATCCCGGAAGAGGCTCTCAATTATATCTTCACAAAGCTGCAGGAGTCAGGAATCACAGATTATGACGATAGTCCCTTCAAACTTCTGTTTGTATTTGATGGTCTTGATGAGAGCAAGCTAAAATTACACTTCAAGATGAATCATGCCTGCTCTGATGACTTCTCCCTTTCCACCACACTGGAAGTCTTACTGGTAAACCTGATGGAAGGGAAACTGCTACGCTGTGCTCAAATCTGGATAACCACTCGCCCTGCAGCGGCCAAACAGATCCCTTCTTGCTTTGTTGACATAGTGACAGAAGTGCAAGGGTTCAGTGATGACAAGAAGAAGGAGTACATCATGAAGAGATTCAGTGATGAGAACCAGGCTAAGATAATCATCTCACACATCACTGCATCAAAGAGCATACACATCATGTGTGAAATCCCAGTCTTCTGTTCGATCACTGCCACAGTTCTGCAGAACATTTTGAAGACAGACGAGACAGGAGAGATGCCCAATACCCCGACTGAGATGTACTGCCGCTTCCTGTCGGTTCAGACAAGGAGGGATGGGGAGAAGTACGAGACAGAGGCTGATATAACTGTTCTTCTGAAGCTGGCCAGACTAGCATTTGAACATCTGGAGACAGGAAACCTCATCTTCTACCAAACAGACCTGGAAAAATGTGGTCTTGGTGTTAAAGAAGCCCCACAGTACTCAGCCTTGTGCACAGAGATCTTCAAAAAAGACAGTGATTGCTTCAAGGAAGAACCCGTCTACTGCTTTGTTCATCTGAGCATTCAGGAGTTTCTGGCTGCAGTTTACCTGTTCCACTGTTTCAGAGAGAGGAAGATGAAGGTTTTAGAAACATTCCTGGCTCACTGGAAGATATCCCTGAAATTAAGAAAGGTCCGGACCCTGGATGACTTCCTGAAATATACCATGCGCAAAGCCCTAAAGAGTGAAAACGGCCACCTTGACCTCTTTGTGCGTTTTCTTCATGGCCTCTCACTGGAGTCCAATCAGCGTCTGTTGAAAGGCCTGCTGGGTCAGACAGAGAAAAGTCCAGAGAGCGTCCAGAAAGTCATCCAGAACCTGAAGGAGATGAACACTGAAGCCTCTCCTGACAGATGTATCAACATCTTCCACTGTCTGATGGAGATGAAGGACCAGTCAGTACATCAGCACATCCAAAAATACCTGAAGTCAGAGAACAAGAGCGGGGAGAAACTCTCTGAGATCCAGTGTTCAGCTCTGGCCTACATGCTGCAGATGTCAGAGGAGGTTCTGGATGAGTTGAAGCTGAGCACATTCAACACATCCTTGGAGGGGCGTCGGAGACTGATCCCAGCTTTGAGGAACTGCAAAAAGGCTGAGTTAGTAGTCATGTCAATATCAACACATTAGAACAGTCAAAATCATTCTAAAGCCCTTCAGTAATTGTATACATTTTTACTTGCTTTAATGTAGTTCTGTTATCTGTTTGGGTTATAGATGATTGTTTTGACTTAAAGGGATATTTCACTTTCTAAAAAACTTTGGTCATTTTATCGTCTACTCAGGCTTTTGTGAGCCCCCCAGACCGTTTTTAAGTTGCTTGATTTAGTATTTAGATATTTGATAATCATTTTATCAGACACGCCCCCTTCCTATACTAACCCATTATAACTTCAAACTCCATTTTTAACCTGTTAGATTCATCAAAAACACCCGTCCTTGGTTCTGGTGACTCACCCTGCCCTCCTAATACGTGAGGGGGCCGTGTTTTTTCGATTACTTTTTTCATTTATTTTAATGATTTTGTTTTATTGTATTTAATGTTTTTCATTTTCCAAAAAAAATAATAATAATTGAAAAAAGCAATCAAAAAAACACGGCCCCCATGTTGATGAATCTAACATGTAAAAAATGGAGTTTGAAGTTACAATGGGTTTGTATAGGAAGGGGGCGTGTCTGATAAAATGAATATCAAATATCTAAATACTGAATCAAGCAACTTAAAAACGGTCTGGGGGGCTAAAAAAAAGCCTGAGTAGACGATAAAATGACCAAAAGTTTTTTTGAAAGTGAAATATCCCTTTAATATATTAAACAAAAAACACTTCATGGTCATTATAAATGCAACAAAATTACAGCAAGACCTTGGTTTATGTGCAGCCTATATACATATTATTACATTATTATGTTTTTGCTACTGTATCAATTATTGTTTTCATACATATTATTAATACTAGCCTTAGTTGTTGTACTATTAGTATTATGGCCCATCACAACAAACAGATGATGATTTGGGACAGATTTGAACATCTGTCAATATTTTACATCAACCAAGCAACGATACATGTTGACGACTAACCTGCCTGCTGCGCTCCGGGAAATCTAGAAGGTGCTCTGTCACCTCAAATACAAATACCTTTTTTATTTTAGGCAATGTATTATTAATTCAACTTTCACATTTTCCACTCAATGTCCCTTCCTGCAATGGAAAAGGACTTAATTATTCACTGTTAGAAAAATGGCCCTTGAGCCAGGTGATCTGACTCTTACGCTCACTACGTTAGTATACCGAGGACTTTGGAGATTGTTTGATATGCCACTCTCAACACCTACAACAGCAAAGCTTGGAAAGAGATAAACTGCATCATATTTTAGAGGGAAATCTCAATGTTTCAATCTCAATGACTTGACTGACTATCATCCACTACATCAGTGATATTATTTACAGCATCACTGCACACATTTTACTATTGTTACAGTGTGTAGACCTTCTATATAGTATATGTATTTAGCCGCGGACGCCCATCTCAAAATATTTTGTTCCAGGGACCCCCCCAGAAGCAAAGATTTGAGTTACAAATGTTCGCTTTAAAAATATATTCAAAGATTTGCACAAATGTTCTCGATTTTTCAAAAATAGCAGATCTACAAGCTCGTAGCGCGGCACTCGGTGCCGCGCTATGAGCTTGTAGATCTGCTATTTTTGAATGGCCAAAGTGTAAAATAATGCTTTTTAGCTCAAATCAAAAAATGACACAGATACGTCCCAGGTCTTAATGGGTTAAATGAGTTATACAAAAAAAAGGACTTGACCAAAGACAGTTAATAAGACAGAATAACATTTTCATGTGTTCATCTCCATTCAGGTTGGTGGGCTGTGGACTCACAGAGAGATGCTGTGACGATCTGGCCTCCGTTCTCAGCTCCAACTCCTCTAGTCTGACCATCCTGCACCTGGACCGTAACGAGCTGCACGATGCAGGCGCTAAGCGTCTCTGTGTTGGACTGAAGAGTCCACATTGTAAACTGGTGGATCTCCAGTAAGTAGTCCTGAAGTTTGTCAAAGTCCTGTCTTTTTCTTCAAGCCTGTCTGTCTCTCTCCCTGGTGTCTTTTCTTTGGCTTGTAAATCTATGTTGCAGATTGGTCCAGTCAAATTGACTGACATCACGCGATGGACATGAGTCCAAAAATACACAAACTAATTAAACTAATACATTTTCACCTTCCAAATTGTTCCGACTTCATTTATGTATTTATTTTATGTTTACCAAACTGAAAATGTAGTAGTTTTTCCTGTTCCATGACCACCACGGTACCACCATAACACATTATATAATGCAAGAGTTTTCAAAGTGGGGGCCGGGGACCCCTTGCGGTAGTTCAAGGGGGTCTGCATCAAAATGTGATAATAATAGCACCAACAACTGTTCAACCACTTTAACTCTATATCGGCTATTTGAAATCTACAAGCTCACAACATGTTGAAACTTTAACAACATAAATGGTGTATGGGGGTCCATGGCACAACATATTTTCAGATGGAGGTCTGCGGCCATTGAGCATTTTCATGTGACCAAAATATGGACTCCTGGGTTAATGTGGTTAAAAGAAGAACATCTTTGAGTCTCCTACCGGAGCCGCCGCCGATCATCAAATTATTGGCTCAGGAATGCAACAAAAACCAAAAAATCTCCATGAATTCAAGTCTACATGGGGTGTGTAATCGAAAGGGAAAAAAAGTCATTTTGGGGGTGAACTATCCCTTTAAAGTGAAAGTACTCATCACACAGAATGTATACAAATATTAAAATAAATGTAATGGCAGATCTACAAGCTCATAAAGCGAAAAAAATGTTTTAATTTCAAGGACCCCCAAAATGTATATGTATTTAGCCGCGGACCCCCATCTTAAAATATTTTGATCCAGGGACCCCCCCCCCCCCAGAAGTAAAGATTTGAGTTACAAATGTTCGCTTTAAAAATATATTCAAAGATTTGCACAAATGTTCTCGATTTTTCAAAAATAGCAGATCTACAAGCTCGTAGCGCGGCACTCGGTGCCGCGCTATGAGCTTGTAGATCTGCTGTTTTTGAATGGCCAAAGTGTAAAATAATGCTTTTTAGCTCAAATCTAAAAATGACACAGATACGTCCCAGGTCTTAATGGGTTAAATGAGTTATACAAAAAAAGGACTTGACCAAAGACAGTTAATAAGACAGATTAACATTTTCATGTGTTTATCTCCATTCAGGTTGTGGAAATGTGGACTCACAGAGAGATGCTGTGACGATCTGGCCTCCGTTCTCAGCTCCAACTCCTCTAGTCTGACCATCCTGTCCCTGTTGAGTAACGCGCTGCACGATGCAGGCGCTAAGCGTCTCTGTGTTGGACTGAAGAGTCCACATTGTAAACTGGTGGATCTCCAGTAAGTAGTCCTGAAGTTTGTCAAAGTCCTGTCTTTTTCTTCAAGCCTGTCTGTCTCTCTCCCTGGTGTCTTTTCTTTGGCTTGTAAATCTATGTTGCAGATTGGTCCAGTCAAATTGACTGACATCACGTGATGGATATGAGTCCAAAAATACACAAACTAATGAAACTAATACATTTTCACCTTCCAAATTGTTCCGACTACATTTATGTATTTATTTTATGTTTACCAAACAGAAAATGTAGTAGTTTGTCCTGTTCCATGACCACCACGGTACCACCATGACACATTATATAATGCAAGAGTTTTCAAAGTGGGGGCCGGGGACCCCTTGCGGTAGTTCAAGGGGGTCCGCATCAAAATGTGATAATAATAGCACCAACAACTGTTCAACCACTTTAACTCTATATCGGCTATTTGAAAACTACAAGCTCACAACATGTTGCAACTTTAACAACATAAATCGTGTATGGGGGTCCATGGCACAACATATTTTCAGATGGAGGTCTGCGGCCATTGAGCATTTTCATGTGACCAAAATATGGACTCCTGGGTTAATGTGGTTAAAATAAGTACATCTTATTTTCCCAGGCCTTTGGTCAGTTAGGTGTGTGTGTGTGTGTGTGTGTGTGTGTGTGTGTGTGTGTGTGTGTGTGTGTGTGTGTGTGTGTGTGTGTGTGTGTGTGTGTGTGTGTGTGTGTGTGTGTGTGTGTGTGTGTGTGTGTGTGTGTGTGTGTGTTTGTGTATTTCTGTACATGCATGCCATGGTGGAAATACTTAAAGGGATAGTTCACCCAAAAAGTTACTTATTTTCTATCAATTACATGCACACCCCATGAAGCATTGAATTCATGGAGATTTTTTTTGTTTTTGTCACATTCCTAAGCCAATAATTTGATGACCGGCGGAAAGATGCTAATGTTTCCAATTAATGCGGCTCCTACCGGAGCCGCCGGCGATCATCAAATTATTGGCTTAGGAATGCAACAAAAAACCAAACAATCTCCATGAATTCAAGTCTACATGGGGTGTGTAATCGAAAGGGAAAAAAAGTCATTTTGGGGGTGAACTATCCCTTTAAAGTGAAAGTACTCATCACACAGAAAGTATACAAATATTAAAATAAATGTAATGGCAGATCTACAGTACAATCTCATAAAGCGAAAAAAACTTTTTAATTTCAAGGACCCCCAAAATGTATATGTATTTAGCCGCAGACCCCCATCTTAAAATATTTTGTTCCAGGGACCCCCCCAGAAGCAAAGATTTGAGTTACAAATGTTCGCTTTAAAAATATATTCAAAGATTTGCACAAATTTCCTTGATTTTTCAAAAATAGCAGATCTACAAGCTCGTGGCGCGGCACTCGGTGCCGCGCCACGAGCTTGTAGATCTGCTATTTTTGAATAGCCAAAGTGTAAAATAATGCTTTTTAGCTCAAATCTAAAAATGACAAGAAGCGTCCCAGGTCTTAAATGTGTTAAATGTGTTATTAAAAAAAGGACTTGACCAAAGACAGTTAATAAGACAGATTAACATTTTCATGTGTTCATCTCCATTCAGGTTGGGGCTCTGTGGACTCACAGAGAGATGCTGTGACGATCTGGCCTCCGTTCTCAGCTCCAGCTCCTCTAGTCTGACCATCCTGCACCTGTCTGGAAACGAGCTGCACGATGCAGGCGCTAAGCGTCTCTGTGTTGGACTGAAGAGTCCACATTGTAAACTGGTGGAGCTTTGGTCAGTAGTCCTCAAGTTTGTCAAAGTCCTGTCTTTTTCTTCAAGCCTGTCTGTCTCTCTCCCTGGTGTCTTTTCTTTGGCTTGTAAATCTATGTTGCAGATTGGTCCAGTCAAATTGACTGACATCACGTGATGGATAATGAGTCCAAAAATACACAAACTAATTAAACTAATACATTTTCACCTTCCAAATTGTTCCGACTTCATTTATGTATTTATTTTATGTTTACCAAACTGAAAATGTAGTATTTGTTCCTGTTCCATGACCACCACGGTACCACCATGACACATTATATAATGCAAGAGTTTTCAAAGTGGGGTCCGGGGACCCCTTGAGGTAGTTCCAGGGGGTCCGCATCAAAATGTGATAATAATAGCACCAACAACTGTTCAACCACTTTAACTCTATATCGGCTATTTGAAATCTACAAGCTCACAACATGTTGCAACTTTAACAACATAAATGGTGTATGGGGGTCCATGGCACAACATATTTTCAGATGGAGGTCTGCGGCGATTGAGCATTTTCATGTGACCAAAATATGGACTCCTGGGTTAATGTGGTTAAAAGAAGAACATCTTATTTTCCCAGGCCTTTGGTCAGTTAAGTGTGTGTGTGTGTGTGTGTGTGTGTGTGTGTGTGTGTGTGTGTGTGTGTGTGTGTGTGTGTGTGTGTGTGTGTGTGTGTGTGTGTGTGTGTGTGTGTGTGTGTGTGTGTGTGTGTGTTTCTGTGCATGCATGCCATGGTGGAAATACTTAAAGGGATAGTTCACCCAAAAAATGACTTATTTTCCACCAATTACACACCCCATGAAACATTGAATACATGGAGATTTTTTTAGTTTTTGTCACATTCCTAAGCCAATAATTTGATGACCGGCAGAAAGATGCTAATGTTTCCAATAGGAGACTCAAAGTTGACACTTTGAGTCTCCTACCGGAGCCGCCGACGATCATCAAATTATTGGCTTAGGAATGCAACAAAAACCAAAAAATCTCCATGAATTCAAGTCTACATGGGGTGTGTAATCGAAAGGGAAAAAAAGTCATTTTGGGGGTGAACTATCCCTTTAAAGTGAAAGTACTCATCACACAGAATGTATACAAATATAAAAATAAATGTAATGGCAGATCTACAAGCTCATAAAGCGAAAAAAATGTTTTAATTTCAAGGACCCCCAAAATGTATATGTATTTAGCCGCGGACCCCCATCTTAAAATATTTTGATCCAGGGACCCCCCCCCCCCCAGAAGTAAAGATTTGAGTTACAAATGTTCGCTTTAAAAATATATTCAAAGATTTGCACAAATGTTCTCGATTTTTCAAAAATAGCAGATCTACAAGCTCGTAGCGCGGCACTCGGTGCCGCGCTATGAGCTTGTAGATCTGCTATTTTTGAATGGCCAAAGTGTAAAATAATGCTTTTTAGCTCAAATCAAAAAATGACACAGATACGTCCCAGGTCTTAATGGGTTAAATGAGTTATACAAAAAAAAGGACTTGACCAAAGACAGTTAATAAGACAGATTAACATTTTCATGTGTTCATCTCCATTCAGGTTGTGGAGCTGTGGACTCACAGAGAGATGCTGTGACGATCTGGCCTCCATTCTCAGCTCCAGCTCCTCTAGTCTGACCATCCTGCACCTGGACCGTAACGAGCTGCACGATGCAGGCGCTAAGCGTCTCTGTGTTGGACTGAAGAGTCCACATTGTAAACTGGTGGATCTCCAGTAAGTAGTCCTCAAGGTTGTCACAGTCCTGTCTTTTTCTTCAAGCCTGTCTGTCTCTCTCCCTGGTGTCTTTTCTTTGGCTTGTAAATCTATGTTGCAGATTGGTCCAGTCAAATTGACTGACATCACGTGATGGATATGAGTCCAAAAATACACAAACTAATTAAACTAATACATTTTCACCTTCCAAATTGTTCCGACTTCATTTATGTATTTATTCTATGTTTACCAAACAGAAAATGTAGTGGTTTTTGCTGTTCCAAGACCACCACGGTACCACCATGACACATTATATAATGCAAGAGTTTTCAAAGTGGGGGCCGGGGACCCCTTGCGGTAGTTCAAGGGGGTCCACATCAAAATGTGATAATAATAGCACCAACAACTGTTCAACCACTTTAACTCTATATCGGCTATTTGAAATCTACAAGCTCACAACATCTTGCAACTTTAACAACATAAATGGTGTATGGGGGTCCATGGCACAACATATTTTCAGATGGAGGTCTGCGGCCATTGAGCATTTTCATGTGACCAAAATATGGACTCCTGGGTTAATGTGGTTAAAAGAAGTACATCTTATTTTCCCAGGCCTTTGGTCAGTTAGGTGTGTGTGTGTGTGTGTGTGTGTGTGTGTGTGTGTGTGTGTGTGTGTGTGTGTGTGTGTGTGTGTGTGTGTGTGTGTGTGTGTGTGTGTGTGTGTGTGTGTGTGTGTGTGTGTGTGTGTGTGTTTCTGTGCATGCATGCCATGGTGGAAATACTTAAAGGGATAGTTCACCCAAAAAATGACTTATTTTCTACCAATTACACACCCCATGAAACATTGAATACATGGAGATTTTTTTAGTTTTTGTCACATTCCTAAGCCAATAATTTGATGACCGGCAGAAAGATGCTAATGTTTCCAATAGGAGACTCAAAGTTGACACTTTGACTCTCCTACCGGAGCCGCCGACGATCATCAAATTATTGGCTTAGGAATGCAACAAAAAACAAAAAATCTCCATGAATTCAAGTCTACATGGGGTGTGTAATCGAAAGGGAAAAAAAGTCATTTTGGGGGTGAACTATCCCTTTAAAGTGAAAGTACTCATCACACAGAATGTATACAAATATTAAAATAAATGTAATGGCAGATCTACAAGCTCATAAAGCGAAAAAAAACTTTTCAATTTCAAGGACCCCCAAAATGTATATGTATTTAGCCGCGGACCCCCATCTTAAAATATTTTGATCCAGGGACCCCCCCAGAAGTAAAGATTTGAGTTACAAATGTTCGCTTTAAAATATATATTCAAAGATTTGCACAAATTTTCTCGATTTTTCAAAAATAGCAGATCTACAAGCTCGTAGCGCGGCACTCGGTGCCGCGCTATGAGCTTGTAGATCTGCTATTTTTGAATGGCCAAAGTGTAAAATAATGCTTTTTAGCTCAAATCTAAAAATGACACAGATACGTCCCAGGTCTTAATGGGTTAAATGAGTTATACAAAAAAAAGGACTTGACCAAAGACAGTTAATAAGACAGATTAACATTTTCATGTGTTCATCTCCATTCAGGTTGTGGGACTGTGGACTCACAGAGAGATGCTGTGACGATCTGGCCTCCGTTCTCAGCTCCAGCTCCTCTAGTCTGACCATCCTGCACCTGTACGGTAACGAGCTGCACGATGCAGGCGCTAAGCGTCTCTGTGTTGGACTGAAGAGTCCACATTGTAAACTGGTGGATCTCCGGTAAGTAGTCCTCAAGGTTGTCACAGTCCTGTCTTTTTCTTCAAGCCTGTCTGTCTCTCTCCCTGGTGTCTTTTCTTTGGCTTGTAAATCTATGTTGCAGATTGGTCCAGTCAAATTGACTGACATCACGTGATGGATATGAGTCCAAAAATACACAAACTGATTAAACTAATACATTTTCACCTTCCAAATTGTTCCGACTTCATTTATATATTTATTTTATGTTCGTCAAACAGAAAATGCAGTAGTTTGTCCACAAAGTTTCTCCATATCACGTCTGTCTGTCTGTCTGTCTGTCTGTCTGTCTGTCTGTCTGTCTGTGTCTTTGTGTGTGTGTGTGTGTGTGTGTGTGTGTGTGTGTGTCTCTCTCTCTCTCTCTCTCTCTCTCTCTCTCTCTTGTTCTGCTCACTTTGCAACTGTCTGCTAGTTTAATTGTTTTATTGGCTTAAAGGGATAGTTCACCCCCAAAATGACTTTTTTTGCTATTGATTATAGTCACCCCATGGAGACTTGAATTCATGGATATCTTTCCCCTCAGATTCCTAAGCCAATAATTTGATGACCGGCGGCAGCGGTTCCGGTAGGAGACACAAAGAGTCTCCTTTGTGTCTCCTACCGGAACCGCTGCCTACCGGTCCACTGGTCATCAAATTATTGGCTTAGGAATTCGACAAAAAACTAAAAGTATCCATGAATTCAAGTCTCCATGGTTGACTAATCGATAGAAAAAAAGTATTTTTTTGGGGTGAACTATCCCTTTAAGTAGCCTACTTTTCTACTGTGCGTGTTCATAATATAGGATGATGTATTTGCACTATATTAGCCATACTGGTGACAGTAGATTCATAGTGTTGTCTCTGGACAATTTGTTGATCTGTGAGCCCACCTGCTATTTACAGAGAATACAGGATAGGTGGGCACTAGGGACATCTGGGCACCTTGATGTAAAATTGGCTGTTTTGTCCAAAATGTTAAAAATTTAATATTTGAAAAATGTTCTTAAGTAGGCTAAGGTAAAGTAGGCTATACATGATGTGAACATGCACGGTACATCATTATCAGACTTGATTATCCTTCAACTTCTTGTTTATGTCCAAAAATGACTGGATATACAGGTTTTGTAGCATTTGTAGAAATATTAGACCTTAATTGTTGAATGTTTAAGCATGTTCTAATCATGTATACTTCATAGCCAATGAAAACATTGCCAATTTAACACAGAGGTCCCCCCAAATTGTCAAATATTACCTAAGAAAGAGGCACTTTGCGAGGCGTTGTGAGCATGTAGATCAGCTATTTTCCCCCTCCCTATGACAAAATCTTGCCCCCCTCCTGACAGAGGCTAACATCGCCTACAGTGTATGCTCTGTACCTTTGTTCTGTTCTGTATGTTGTTCACCTTTTTCTCTCTCTCTCTCTCTCTCTCTCTCTCTCTCTCTCTCTCTCTCTCTCTCTCTCTCTCTCTCTCTCTCTCTCCATGACCACCACGATACCACCATGACACATTATATAATGCAAAACAAAAGTGGGGTCCGGGGACCCCTTGCGGTAGTTCAAGGGGGTCCGCATCAAAATGTGATAATAATAGCACCAACAACTGTTCAACCACTTTAACTCTATATCGGCTATGTGAAATCTACAAGCTCACAACATGTTGCAACTTTAACAACATAAATGGTGTATGGGGGTCCATGGCACAACATATTTTCAGATGGAGGTCTGCAGCCATTGAGCATTTTCATGTGACCAAAATATGGACTCCTGGGTTAATGTGGTTAAAAGAAGAACATCTTATTTTCCCAGGCCTGTGGTCAGTTAGGTGTGTGTGTGTGTGTGTGTGTGTGTGTGTGTGTGTGTGTGTGTGTGTGTGTGTGTGTGTGTGTGTGTGTGTGTGTGTGTGTGTGTGTGTGTGTGTGTGTGTGTGTGCGCGTGCGTGCGTGCGTGCGTGCGTGCGTGCGTGCGTGCGTGCGTGCGCATGCATGCCATGGTGGAAATACTTAAAGGGATAGCTCACCCAAAAAATGACTTATTTTCTATCAATTACATGCACACCCCATGAAGCATTGAATTAGTGGATTTTTTTTTTTTGTCACATTCCTAAGCCAATAATTTGATGACCGGCAGAAAGATGCTAATGTTTCCAATAGGAGACTCAAAGTTGACACTTTGACTCTCCTACCGGAGCCGCCGACGATCATCAAATTATTGGCTCAGGAATGCAACAAAAAACAAAAAATCTCCATGAATTCAAGTCTACATGGGGTGTGTAATCGAAAGGGAATAAAAGTCATTTTGGGGGTGAACTATCCCTTTAAAGTGAAAGTACTCATCACACAGAATGTATACAAATATTAAAATAAATGTAATGGCAGATCTACAAGCTCATAAAGCGAAAAAAATGTTTTAATTTCAAGGACCCCCAAAATGTATATGTATTTAGCCGCGGACCCCCATCTTAAAATATTTTGATCCAGGGACCCCCCCCCCCCCAGAAGTAAAGATTTGAGTTACAAATTTTCGCTTTAAAAATATATTCAAAGATTTGCACAAATGTTCTCGATTTTTCAAAAATAGCAGATCTACAAGCTCGTAGCGCGGCACTCGGTGCCGCGCTATGAGCTTGTAGATCTGCTATTTTTGAATGGCCAAAGTGTAAAATAATGCTTTTTAGCTCAAATCAAAAAATGACACAGATACGTCCCAGGTCTTAATGGGTTAAATGAGTTATACAAAAAAAAGGACTTGACCAAAGACAGTTAATAAGACAGATTAACATTTTCATGTGTTCATCTCCATTCAGGTTGGGGTTCTGTGGACTCACAGAGAGATGCTGTGACGATCTGGCCTCCGTTCTCAGCTCCAGCTCCTCTAGTCTGACCATCCTGTACCTGCGGGGTAACAAGCTGCACGATGCAGGCGCTAAGCGTCTCTGTGTTGGACTGAAGAGTCCACATTGTAAACTGGTGGAGCTCCAGTAAGTAGTCCTCAAGTTTGTCAAAGTCCTGTCTTTTTCTTCAAGCCTGTCTGTCTCTCTCCCTGGTGTCTTTTCTTTGGCTTGTAAATCTATGTTGCAGATTGGTCCAGTCAAATTGACTGACATCAAGTGATGGATATGAGTCCAAAAATACACAAACTAATTAAACTAATACATTTTCACCTTCCAAATTGTTCCGACTTCATTTATGTATTTATTTTATGTTTACCAAACTGAAAATGTAGTAGTTTTCCCTGTTCCATGACCACCACGGTACCACCATAACACATTATATAATGCAAGAGTTTTCAAAGTGGGGCCCGGGGACCCCTTGCGGTAGTTCAAGGGGGTCCGCATCAAAATGTGATAATAATAGCACCAACAACTGTTCAACCACTTTAACTCTATATCGGCTATTTGAAATCTACAAGCTCACAACATGTTGCAACTTTAACAACATAAATGGTGTATGGGGGTCCATGGCACAACATATTTTCAGATGGAGGTCTGCGGCCATTGAGCATTTTCATGTGACCAAAATATGGACTCCTGGGTTAATGTGGTTAAAAGAAGTACATCTTATTTTCCCAGGCCTTTGGTCAGTTAGGTGTGTGTGTGTGTGTGTGTGTGTGTGTGTGTGTGTGTGTGTGTGTGTGTGTGTGTGTGTGTGTGTGTGTGTGTGTGTGTGTGTGTGTGTGTGTGTGTGTGTGTGCGTGCGTGCGTGCGTGCGTGCGTGCGTGCGTGCGTGCGTGCGTGCGTGCGTGCGTGCGTGCGTGTGTGTGTGCATGCATGCCATGGTGGAAATACTTAAAGGGATAGTTCACCCAAAAAATGACTTATTTTCTACCAATTACACACCCCATGAAACATTGAATACATGGAGATTTTTTTAGTTTTTGTCACATTCCTAAGCCAATAATTTGATGACCGGCAGAAAGATGCTAATGTTTCCAATAGGAGACTCAAAGTTGACACTTTGAGTCTCCTACCGGAGCCGCCGACGATCATCAAATTATTGGCTCAGGAATGCAACAAAAACCAAAAAATCTCCATGAATTCAAGTCTACATGGGGTGTGTAATCGAAAGGGAAAAAAAGTCTTTTTGGGGGTGAACTATCCCTTTAAAGTGAAAGTACTCATCACACAGAATGTATACAAATATTAAAATAAATGTAATGGCAGATCTACAAGCTCATAAAGCGAAAAAAATGTTTTAATTTCAAGGACCCCCAAAATGTATATGTATTTAGCCGCGGACCCCCATCTTAAAATATTTTGATCCAGGGACCCCCCCCCCCCCCAGAAGTAAAGATTTGAGTTACAAATGTTCGCTTTAAAAATATATTCAAAGATTTGCACAAATGTTCTCGATTTTTCAAAAATAGCAGATCTACAAGCTCGTAGCGCGGCACTCGGTGCCGCGCTATGAGCTTGTAGATGTGCTATTTTTGAATGGCCAAAGTGTAAAATAATGCTTTTTAGCTCAAATCAAAAAATGACACAGATACGTCCCAGGTCTTAATGGGTTAAATGAGTTATACAAAAAAAAGGACTTGACCAAAGACAGTTAATAAGACAGATTAACATTTTCATGTGTTCATCTCCATTCAGGTTGAGGTACTGTGGACTCACAGAGAGATGCTGTGACGATCTGGCCTCCGTTCTCAGCTCCAGCTCCTCTAGTCTGACCATCCTGAACCTGTCTGGTAACGAGCTGCTGCACGATGCAGGCGCTAAGCGTCTCTGTGTTGGACTGAAGAGTCCACATTGTAAACTGGTGGATCTCCAGTAAGTAGTCCTCAAGTTTGTCAAAGTCCTGTCTTTTTCTTCAAGCCTGTCTGTCTCTCTCCCTGGTGTCTTTTCTTTGGCTTGTAAATCTATGTTGCAGATTGGTCCAGTCAAATTGACTGACATCACGTGATGGATATGAGTCCAAAAATACACAAACTAATTAAACTAATACATTTTCACCTTCCAAATTGTTCCGACTTCATTTATGTATTTATTCTATGTTTACCAAACAGAAAATGTAGTAGTTTTTCCTGTTCCATGACCACCACGGTACCACCATGACACATTATATAATGCAAGAGTTCTCAAAGTGAGGGGGTTCCAGGGGGTCCCCATCAAAATGTGATAATTATAGTAGTAGTAATAGTAGTAAATTAAAACTACAATATTTGCTTCTGAGATGTAGTGGAGTAGAAGCAAAAGTATTGACAATTACAAATACTCCAGTAAAGTAAAATAATACCTCAGAATTGCACAGTACTTGAGTACATACTCTGTTGCTTTCCACCACTGTGTGTGTGTGTGTGTGTGTGTGTGTGTGTGTGTGTGTGTGTGTGTGTGTGTGTGTGTGTGTGTGTGTGTGTGTGTGTGTGTGTGTGTGTGTGATTGTGTGATTGTGTGCGTGCGTGCGTGCTTACTTTGCAACTGTCTGCTAGTTTAATTGTTTTATTGGCTTAAAGGGATAGTTCACCCCCAAAATGACTGTTTTGCTATCGATTATAGTCACCTCATGGAGACTTGAATTCATGGATATATTTTATCTAACAAAGAGCCCCCCCCCCCTCCCTATGACAAAATCTTACCCCCCTCCTGACAGAGGCTAAAATCGCCTATGCTCTGTCTGTCTGTCTGTCTGTCTGTCTGTCTGTCTGTCTGTCTGTCTGTCTGTCTGTCTGTCTGTCTGTCTGTCTGTCTGTCTGTCTGTCTGTCTGTCTGTCTGTCTGTCTGTCTGTCTGTCTGTCTGTCTGTCTGTCTGTCTGTCTGTCTGTCTGTCAGTCAGTCAGTCTTTGTCTCTCTCTCTCTCTCCCTCTCTCTCACATCCAAGCACACACACACACACACACACACACACACACACACACACACACACACACACACACACACACGACACACACACACACACACACACACACACACACACACACACACACACACACACACACACACACACACACACACACACACACACACACACACACACACACACTCCTGGTAGACTCTGTGGTCAGATCAGTTCATAGTGATGTTGAGTTCTAATATGTTATAACTATAATAATGTGTTTAGCTTTAGTTTTCTTCATGAATATACAAATAATCCTTTTCTATTCTCCATTCTCTTGTATTCATTTGTTTCAGGTTGCGGTACAACAACCTCACAGAGGAATGCAGAGAGGAGTTATCAGTTCTCAGCTCCAACACATCCTGTAAGATATATACTGATGAGGACTAAAACTGTCCACCACATCAGTGTGAGAACTGTGTAGCTGTGATGTGAGCTGATGTGGGAGGAGAGTCACAGTAGCAGGTGTGTCATTAGTAAGTCAGCAGCACACACAGGGTTAAATGTGGTGTCAACGAGGACCATGATCTGCTTGGCCTGCAGCCCACCTGCTGGGACCACCAGGTCAAGCGGTGTACAGGCACACACACACACAGGCATGTTTTGTGCCGTTTTCCTCACTGGTTCTCAAATTGTGGGTCGGGACCCCCAGGGGGGTCCCCGAATGTTTTTTTACATTTTAGGAGTGGGGGGTGGGGGGGGAAACAGATCAACATACAGTAAACTGTAAGTGTATCTGCAAACTAATTACTTTTGACCATTCTGCATAAAAAAATGGTAAAACGTTGGCCAAATTGTCAAATATTACCCAAGAAAGAGGCAAATAACTCCTACAATTCCCAGTGCTTGTCAGGGTGGGGGGTCTACACACCCTGATGAAGACCACTGTTCAAAACCTTCATCATCAAAACCACTGTCAGTGTTTGTACAGCAGTCTACACACCCTGATGAAGACCACTGTTCAAAACCTTCATCATCAAAACCACTGTCAGTGTTTGTACAGCAGTCTACACACCCTGATGAAGACCACTTGTCAAAATGTTGATCAATAAAAGTATATAAATGGAGTTCCATTAAGCGTGTGCTATTCTTCTCTGTTTCAACTCATCACTGTACCTACAGTTTATACATGTTATTTAATACATGACAAGAGTTTTTACAAATACAGCTCCAAACAAATATGGATACATGTTGATAATAATACCATCAACAATTAAGGTGCTTGTAAATACGCATTAATTAACATTTACCATTAACTAATCTTTGTTTTATGGTTGTTTGTCACGTGTTGTTCTATGTCTCAAAGTGGACCACAATGGAAACAAGACTCAGCTTTTTTTTTTAAACAATTATTATATTCTATTAACAGTTGATAAGGCACTTGTAAAGTCCTTAAAATATGCTTACTAACCTTATTAAATGTGAATAAGGCTGATAGGGTTAAAAAGGTACCCTATAAATAGGGCTGAGCCCAAGAAAGATGAAGAGATGGTTTCGTTCTAAGACCCCAAGATTTGACCAGTCGACATAAAGAAATGAGAGTCAGACAAGGACGGATGTAAGTCCAAAGATGAAACAATTCTGTATTGCTGAGCGTGCACACGAGGACAGTACAAGTTACAGACAAGAATAACAACACACACTAATGATCCAATAACAAACAATGGTATTTATACACAGTTGGACTTCAATGACATCAGACATAGGTGCATCCTCATGATTGGCTTTAAGACCCTCAGACGTAGGATGGAGTCGTAGGATGGACAGGCGTCTGGCTGTCATAATAATAAGTTGTTGTTCATCTTATGGTGTCCTTGTGTACAATTCTCGGTTCCATAAACAAGTCATTCCTTCGATATCATAGGGACATGTGCTCGGTTTTATCTGTGACAGGATGACAGCTGACAAAGGGAATTAGTGACGATGTCAGGTCATGCAGAGATATCGGTCATTGTACAGAGATACAGGTCATTAGGACATTAAACACACCATTTGACATTAAAGCACAAAGCGTTGACCAAGACATGTTTTTACTGATTGGAAACATATGGAGCCGGCACCAGATAGCAAATATGGAGCCAGCTACATGGCCTTGGTAGGGAAAGTATAGTAGAGTTACAAAAAGCATGTTTAAAAGACTGAAGTACAGGCCCAAAAAGACATCACTATATTCATTTGACTGGTTAGATTGATATTTCTAGATCATATCAATCTGGTCCACAAAACATAATAGTTTTAACTCCATCAAAGGCTATATAAGTCGTAATAATAATAGCATTGCAAACACACTTATTGATAAGATGTACTTATAACAAAATGGGGCTCTAGCAGTAAAACCCATAATATTAGACGTGGCTGAAGTTAAAACAGTTCATGCTTGTTTCTTTGTCAGCTGTAGGTGAGTTGGCTGCTGAACCTCTGCCTTTCTCCCACATCACATAGTGACACAAATAAAGCATCTAAATGAGCTGGAGTGAATGAATAAGCATTGGTTTATGAATTGTGATAACAGAATACTACATCATCTCTACAGCACTTAGTAGACATTGTTGAAACATGTTCTCATCTAAGCTTTAGTAAGAAGAGAATCATAGGAGAAACACATTTCTTCCTTTCATACACACTCATAAAGGGGAGAGCGTGAACTCAGTCCCCCACTAGCAGAAACGATGCAGTGGAGATTCCTCTGTTTGAGGGATTCACAGTGGTGAGTGTGGTCTGAGTGCAGAGGGACTATGCCTTGTTCAGGGTGAACGTCCTTGGTGATCAACATTCACCCCGGACATTTTACTCATTATGGATATCAACTGACGGCCAAAAAGTACTCGTTCTCTCCAAACACAGACATTGTCAAATGCAGTGGTGGAAAGTAACTAGGTACATTTACTCAAGTACTGTACTTAAGTACAACTTTTAGGAATTTCTACTTTACTGGAGTATTTAAAAATGTATACATTTACTTCTACTCCACTACATCTCAGATGAAAATGTTGTACTTTTACTCCACTAGAATTATTTGAAAACTTTAGTTACTAGTTACCTTGTAGATTGTTATTATTATTACAAAACAAACATTACCCACTTCAGCCCAAATTTTGGTGATTTGAATGATTGAAGACACCAACAGAGCATGGAAGAACGTTCTTTATATTACTAAAAACAAACCATACAAAGGTCTTTTAAATGATCTTTTTTTGAGGTCGGGCATTGCCAGGCATGCAAACAGCCCCGAGGTGAAAAAGGTGACAACATGTTGTTTTCTTTCGGGTCAGGTGTCACACAATTGCCCTATTTGGGTTCAAAAAGGTGCCTGTAGCTGAAAAGTGACACTTTTGCATGTCTGCATTGCATCTACATTATCACACACACAGAAAAGGGCTGCATGAGAAAACATCAACAGACTACATTATAGCTTCTGGGACTCGTGAAAACACACACGTTACAAAACAATGCAATAAAATAACTTTTTGATAGAAAATACACCGCTCCTTTCTCATTTACATTTGTTTTGAATAATGATATAAAGTCTCTTCTGGACTGCCTAAAGTATGGGCGTGTACAAAGTGAAATCCTGATGCTAATTTAACTCTAAAGGTCCTTACACACCGGCGAATATGCGAATATACGCAAAATTCGGACTCGTTCCGAATAATTAAAAGACGCTTTTTCGCTTCGCGAAACTGATGTGGACGCTTGCATTGACTTTATAAGGTTTTTTAAAAAAAAGTATTTATTCGCATGAAGAATTCGCCCCGGTGTGTAAGGACCTTTAACGTGTTCAAATTGACCAATAAAGGGTCCACGTTAATTTACACTCCTGCTTTTGCTGTGTAACTGGCAGTATCTAACTAGAAAACAACTGTGACAATAGCAAATTACAGGCTAAATAATGACCACCTGGCTATAATTTATATGCTGTCATACAGCAGTTTAATACATCAGACTTAAAGGTGCTGTAAGTGATATTTTTAAAACTACGTTTCTTTGTTAAAACGTTACACTTAATAAAACTGTTAGGCAGGTTTCTGAACTGTCCACAGCCCTCCTCTGAGACACAGTGAGTAGACAGAAATGGTGCCATCTCATAATGAGCATTAGTGAGGACCAATTATATGGAGATACGGTTGAAAAACGTTCTCCTTTAATCCGCTGAAACGTTACATAAAGAAATGCTAATTTTTATGGTACTATAAAATGTGAGGCGGGAACTTTTCTGTCTGCTTTGATTCTTTATTTATACTTTGTTGGACGATGGGAGTATAAAACCATACCCAACATAACACACATAATTTCCTATAGATTACCTCATATATATTGTTATTAAAAAAATGACATTTGTCAGCAAATGGTGTCATGGAGCTCTTCCATTAATGGTGTGGTCGACACGCAGACAGAGAAGTTACTGCTACAAGATAAGGCATCATACACTAAACATAAAATGACACCAACTAGGCTCTATGTACAGGACATTGTGTCTCTTCCTTACTTCCTTCACAGGCCTTACCACTTAAACTAATTAAGGCTCTGATCCATTTAGTGTAGCACAGTGGTTCTCGAACGTTTTAATTTCAAGGACCCGGCCATAACTCTGAAAGGGTACAAATAGAACCATCCATTTGTACACTCTCAGAGTTACACACCCGTAAGGGGCCATTTGGAAGCTCCCTCAAGTGAAATAAGGCTAACTGATTTGAGTGTCACTGCGTAATGAGGTTGCACATTTATGTGCACTGCACACAGGAGTTACACTCCTGTGTGAGGCAGATTTCAGCATTAAGGTGCGCTTCACTCTGCTCACCCGGGTCAGAATGGTTTATTTGATTACGTGCATGTAATGTAGTGTATTATTTTATTGTTACCCACTGTATTAATGTATTGGTCCCTTGAACTGTTCACCTTGACTGCCATGTCAGGGCATTGTTGAGTGCAGTATAGCCTACTAATTCTGTTTATTTTGCAGTGAAACTATTAACCTGATGCCTTGGTGTGGTGTGTTCTACCTGCTCTTAATGATGCACCGTATGGAGGCAAAAATGTGATTGTCTTAAAGGACCAGTTTCCTATTGGCAGTGGCCTAATTTGTGTATATATATTTAATGTGAAATACATGTTATATTGTGTCAATCATGTATCTTCACTAAGCCTCCCAAACCAGTTTTTAAGCTCTGTTTTACAAACATGTGTTTTTAACGTTAAAGCCTTAAATGGTGTTTGACAGTGTTTGACAATGTTTGATAGTTTGTTGGTTACTTTTGACGTAGTAATGGTCTTATTATTAGTTTTTGTTTTTATTTAATTTTAGAAGTCTTAAAAGTCCTTAAATTGTAACTTTAAGATACCCTGTATACACTTATACTGTATGTTAGTTTGTCCCAAAATCATTTGGACCCTTGGGGGTCCCGACCCCCAGTTTGGGAACCACTGCCATATAAGAAGGCACAAATCAAATTCAATATCAACTTTTGTGCGTGCGTGCGTGCGTGCGTGCCTGCCTGCCTGCCTGCCTGCCTGCGTGCCTGCCTGCCTGCCTGCGTGCGTGCGTGCGTGCGTGCGTGCATGCCTGCCTGCCTGCGTGTGTGCGTGCACTTGTTAACTAGTTGTACGAACGCTTGTTTTATTGGATCTTGTTTAGTCAATACACTTATTTGTTTTAGCTCTTGCTCATTTGATTTTGCTGTTTTGTCTCATCTGTTTAAGAAAGTAGGTAGCTTATATATTGCACTTTTACCTTAACGCTAGGTATACAGTACTCTTGGTTGCTTGTTTTTGCAGAAAATGCACTTAACACTTCTGGTGATTAGTAGTTTTCGTTCCCTACCTATGTTGAATACACTTATTGTAAGTCGCTTTGGATAAAAGCGTCTGCTAAATGACTGTAATGTAATGTAATGTAATGTAATGTAATGTGTGTGTGTGTGTGTGTGTGTGTGTGTGTGTGTGTGTGTGTGTGTGTGTGTGTGTGTGTGTGTGTGTGTGTGTGTGTGTGTGTGTGTGTGTGTGTGTGTGTGTGTGTGTGTGTGTGTGTGCGTGCTTTATTTTCATTTACATTATCCCCTATTTGACATCCATTTGATTCTAGACCATACGTTACACAACGGGCCCCCGTTTAAGGATTTTATCATAGAGCCCAAATTATTTTTTTTGATCCAGAATGACACATTATCTACTGATGTAAAAAGCCTTTATTCAATTGAGTCATATCTCAGTGTCATAACTGAAGTTGTTTCACTCATGATACGATTTATCTTTAATAAGAGATACATGCGCCAGATAATCCCCACATATAAAACACCAAGAGAGTTCAAAAACGTGTTCTGTTGGCACATCCCTTTTATTGCACCTCCAGTCATTCAGTCATAAGTTAATACACAAAATAATTCAGACCTCTGAGTGTAATTCTGATTGCAGTAGCCAGGACAGGAATTTCAGGAAGGCCACGAAGGCCATGGCCGTCTTTGCCCCTCAGTTTTGCCCCTCAAAAAACTGGCATGCCCTGAGGCCACAGTGGCCTTAATGCCCCTGCTGACTGTACCACTTTCTCCTCTGTCTCTTTCTTGTCATGTAGACACACACACACACACACACACACACACACACACACACACACACACACACACACACACACACACACACACACACACACACACACACACACACACACACACACACACACACACACACACACACACACACAAATTATAACTCAGCATCTCACGCTATAACAGCTTATCCTGTACGGAGTGCGCCCCCTGCTGCTGGTGCTGCTCAGTTGCTATTAATAAACGTCCAAAACAAGTTTCAAGTTCAAGTTAAAATGCATGCAGCGCTGGCAAGAAATATGGAAAAGACAATGAATACATCTAAAAAAAATCAAAGCGTGGTCTTGCTGTGACTATGACTTGCTGTATATTTGTCAAAGGAGAAGAAGAACTCAGATTAAAGCCATTTTATGAAAATGTGTTTTTTAAGAGTTAAAAGAGAACACTGAGGCAGCCTGTGTGATTTCCAGTGGAGCTTTATTCCACATTGTTATTGCTTTCTGTTACCAGCCTTGTCCTGGGGACCGAGAGTAACAACGGCTGATCAGTGTTGCCAGATTTTGTGAGAGAAATCATGGTCTAGGAAAACAAGCCCAAAAGAAGCAACTATAGGGCACTAGGACAAATGAGCACTTTAAACCTACATACTGTATACATTGAAAACAGCAGATCTACAAGCTCACAACGCAATCGCAATGCGACGTGTTGTGAGCTTGTAGATCTGCTATTTTCAAAAAATCTTGAAATAAAATGTGGAATATTTGGAAGATATTTGAAACATTCTGGTACGTGGTATCACTCCCTGGCACAATGTTCAGATGGGGCTATAGGGACAACTACATATTAATTTGGGGGTCCATGACATGAAAATATTTGAGAACCACGTGTTAAAATAAATTTACAAAATGGTGAAGCAAGTCCAAATAAGCAACTACCAATATTTACAAGCAACTTCACAGAAAAATAAGCCCAACGTCGCTTATAATAAGCGGACATGGCAACACTGCTGCTGATCTATAGATTACAGGGAGGTGTCTACAGTATGTATCAAAGCCATCCCACCAGACTATGGGACAGTTCCCACCTGTCAGCCATCTGGATGTTGAAGAAGCCCTGAACCCTGTCACCATGACAACCATCAGGATGTGGTCACCATGACAGCCGTCACACAGGCTTTGTCACTTAATGTACATTAGACCTTGAATACACTTTGATATCTGCTGCTAAATGTGTTGTCTCTACTTGCACAAGAGACTGTGAAATTCTGCCTCATTTATTTCTATTTTGACCATGCATGTATTATGCACTGTATGTAAAGATATAAGATATCTGACAATGTGCCTTGTTATCTGACTTTTAGTTCTGTATCATTTATGATTATTCTTGAAACTGCAAAGCGTTGGGAGCTTGTACAAACAAATTCACCCACTCTTGCACTTGTAAACGTGTGACGTGACAATGAAGTTGAAGTTGAAGTTGTATCATGCTGACGTGCTGAAAGATGCGCAGCAACAACAATAATGAGAACAATAGCAATATCAATGCATTTCACGTTGTTAGGGTTTTGGTTTATAGTCTAAAGAGCCGGGCAGCATGTCTCATGAGCATGTTCACTCTATGAATACTATCAATCAACCTGAATGAATGAATGAATGAGTGAGTGAATGAGTGAATGAGTTAAGGATAAGGATAATTCCTTTTAACAGGACGTTCATGAAAGTCCTTGCGGGCTTGTTTCCAATGAGGGCCTGTGAGCAATTAGGGGTTAAGAGTCTTGCTCAGGGACAAATTTAATTTCATCGACACATATGCTGGCGTGGCCTGGAATCGTACCTGGGGCAACCAGGGCCTCAGGCTCCCTAGGCGGGCTCACTAACCACTCAGCTATGGCCGCCCGCTAATGGATGAGTTAATGCTCATCCATTAGCTTGCAATAGTCATGTGATTAAAGGTTGATGAAAGTACTGTGCACATGTTTGTTGGATGTTGTTTTCAGTAGAATTAGTCAAACCTATACAGAAGTAAAGCTGTGTGTGTGTGTGTGTGTGTGTGTGTGTGTGTGTGTGTGTGTGTGTGTGTGTGTGTGTGTGTGTGTGTGGTGTGTGTGTGTGTGTGTGTGTGTGTGTGTGTGTGTGTGTGTGTGTGTGTGCGCGTGCATGTGTGTGTTTGTGCGTGCGTGTGCATGTGTAGCATGTTTCTCTCTCTCTCTTCCTTTCTCTCTACTGTTTAAATAAATTAGTTTAAAACATGCATTCTTCACTTCCTCATTCACTGTGTTCTCTCTATCAGCCATGGTCCTGTACACACATTTTGGGGGGCAGGGGCTCAAACACAAAAATCGGGAGGGGGAACTCACCCCACGACACACACTGTTCCCACCCTCATATGTTCACACTGCTGCCATTCATTTCAACCCAAATTATGTTCAGAACATCAGACCTGTTTAACCACATGAACTTTATTCTGCGGCCAACATCCAATGAGAATCACGTTGATAAAACGTGAGAGGTGCAGAGAAGTCAAACTGAGACCATGTGTAAAGAAGCTGCATTTCAAGGTCAAAGAGGTCAGGGTCCATGGACACATCCTGTCAGCAGAGAGACTCAGGGAAGACATGGAAAAAATCTGGGTGATCCTGGAAACCCCCCTCCTCACCCCCAGACACCACAGCAGTGCAGCGGTTCCTAGGGTTTCTACCTACTTCGCAAAGTTCAAGTCACTATATTCTCCAAAGTATATTGACCATACGGAGACTAGTAGACAAGGATGTCACGTGACATGACACTGGATACCTGGAGAGTGGCTCAGGATGTGGAGTCTTGGAATCGGAAGGTTCCAGGTTGAATTCCTGGCTCCTTTTGGCTGCGTGCCGAAGAGTCCTTGAGCAAGACACTGAACTTAACTGCTTCCCCGCTGCTGTGTGAATGTAATTCACACTGTAAAGCACTTTGAGTAAGGCTGGCCTTACACTACAAGACTTTTTCAGTCTTAAACGATTTTGAAATCGGGTATCATCACACACTACACTTGAACTACTCTTAGAACACTATTATTACACTTAGAACACTATTAGAACTTAGAACTACTAAGTAATCAAGGATTTTAGTTTTTGTCTTTATTTAACTTCAAACAAATATATATATATATATATAACTCTCTACGGGACCAGTATCCTGCATGATGGCGGCAGCAGCCGGGCGTGGGGCTGCCAGCTTCTCCGGCCGTACTAAGCCTGAAGTTTACCGTACGACAGATAATAAGGTGATTGTGGAAGATGAACTATTGAACTTCCTTGTCATCAAAATGAAAACTTTGAATCATGATGACATTGTCTTGCTGGCCTCAAATAACTTCAACTCGGAGTGGATCGAAGCCTCGAAGAAACTACTGTTTGAGATGTGTCCTCAAACGGTGCAGCGCTGTGTTGCTCACAAAGGAGCACAGAAGGATGCTAACAACATAAAAACATGCTTGAAGGTGCTAAATGAATGTGGGGAGAATATACCAAGATTCGTATCCCACTACCTGGATGAACTCCCACCAGTATCATATGACCACATTGATGTTTCAGCATTGCTGGGGCGGATGGAACAGCTGAATAAAGATATGTGCTGTGTGAAAAAAAAACGCTCGAAGCTCAAACAGATGCCGGTGAGGGGCTACGGGCGACAACCATGGCCATCGACGACCGAGTGTCTGCAATCGAGAGGCCCCGTGGACAGACCAGCGTGGACCCAGGGGCTGGGTACGTGAGGCCATGCAAGAGAGCGAGGCCAGCAGCTGAGAACGCCGACCAGGAGGTAACAGTGGCTGGAGGAGGCTCCTCCAGCAGCGTAGTGGGAGTTGTGTCCACACCACAGGCACCTAAGTCTCCCCTATGGTCCCGGGTCGTGAAGGCAGGACACCGACGCAACAAGGCGACACCAGAGCAAACGCCAGCTGCACGTCAACGTGGAATGCAAGCACCACAGAAACGGGAGAGGAAGAAGACGCCAGGTATCGTTGGAACTGGCCCTGTGAGTTCTGACATACATGTCATAAACACGAAGATGGTGAGTGTGTTTGCCACTAAATTCGCCCCACAACTGGAAGTTAACATGCTAGCTGTGTATCTGAAAGAGAAACTTAACCGAACAGTTACTTGTCGGAAGATTGAGTCGCATCATCAGAGTAGATTCAGCTCATTTCACATCACTGCTGAATGTAATGAAGTGGCTGAAATGTATGACCCAGTGCTGTGGCCCTATGTGAGACGATATTATGAGCCAAGACGGCCAGCTACCAGTGGGTCGCTTATAGGTGAAAGCACTGCAACGAATAATATAAATAATGCGATCGCTCCTGTACAACACAGGGATCAGTCATCTACGGATGAAAATGCCCGTAGTACATAAACAGTATGATGCGGGTGATGTCTTATAACACACGGGGCCTACGTGTGGGGCACAGTGCTGGTGACAAAGCGAGGCGGCTGGTTGTGGACAAACTTTTGGAGGAATGTGACATTCTGTGCTTACAAGAGACATGGTTACCTAAACAAGACATAGAAAGGCTGAATTCACTTCATGCTAACTTTCATGGAGTTGGAGAGTCTACTACTGACCTCTGTGATAGAATAGCACACGGTAGGATACCAGGTGGGGTGGCGATTCTCTGGAACAGTAAATATGATCCTCTGGTTACAGTGATAAGACTAGAGGTAAACTGGGCCATTGGTATAGAGATCAAGTATGAAAATAGGTCATTTATTATTGTAAATATATACACACCTTATGAATCATATCAAAATGAAGACGAATATCGCAATAGATTGGCATTTATTAATGCATTCATCAAGGACAATGCCACAACCTGTGTCTATGTCGTTGGTGACCTGGATGCTGATATATCGGATGATAAATCTCTGTTTGGAAAATGTTTACTGCAATATTGTAATGATAATAATCTTATATTGACAAGTAAATCACTATTACCTGAGAAAAGCTATACATATATTAGTGAAGCATGGCATACAGTGTCATGGCTCGACCACTGTATATGCACAGCTGATGCACATGCTTCTCTGGATAACATAACTATCTGCTATGATCTGGCCACCACAGATCATATCCCGATTATAATGACCCTAAATGTTGAAAATATCCCAGCTATAGCTGTGGATAACAGTAAAACATACACAGGGAGGCTGGATTGGACTAAGCTAAGTGAGAAGGATATTAACCACTATACCTCACTCACAGACAAATCATTAGACTCTGTTAGACTTCCAAGAGAAGCCATGCAGTGCAGTGACATTAACTGTACAAATGTGCATCATGGTAGAGATTTATGTTCTACTTATGATTTTATCATAAATGTTTTAAATGCCTCAAGTAAGGGTCTTTACAAGGGTAAGAAAAAGGAGTTCAGTATAAAACCTGGTTGGAATGAATATGTGACTGAGCTACACACTGCTGCTAGAGATGCTTTTAAAGTATGGTCAGAATCAGGTAGGCCAAGACAGGGGTCTGTGTTTGAACAGAAACAGGCCACTAACGCCAAATACAAGTATGCTGTCCGATTCATAAAAAAAAAATGAGGACACAATGAGGGCTGACTCACTTGCCAGAAAGCTGCGCAACAACAGCTGTTTTGATTTCTGGCAAGAGGTTAAAACCTTAAACAGTAGTAAAACTCCCTTACCGTCCTCCATTGAAGGTGTGTGTGGGTCTGGCAACATTGCAGAACTGTGGCGGCAACACTATTATGAGTTGTTCAACTGTGTTAAGAGTGACTCTTTTCTGGTGGAAAAGGTTGACCCCACTGAAAATGTGACAGTTAGAGCTGAGGAAGTCTACAACACTATAATGAAGCTAGAAAATAACAAAGCTTGTGGCCCGGATCACATCTCAGCTGAACACTTAAAATATGCCAGTCTGAAGCTTGCTCCTATGCTTGCTCTATGTATTACTGGTTTCCTTAACCATGGTATCTTACCAGATTCCATGTTATCTGTACTACTTGTGCCAGTTATTAAGGACAAAGCTGGGAAAATAAATAGCATTGATAATTACAGACCCATTGCTTTAGCTAGTATTCTCTCCAAAGTATTGGAGAAAATCCTGTTGGACAGACTGGATAGGTATATTATCACAGCTGACAACCAGTTTGGTTTTAAAAGGAAACACGGCACTGATATGTGTATTTTTGCTTTAAAGGACATTATAGCAAAATATAGAAGCCAAAATTCCACCATGTTTTTGTGTTTTATTGATGCTTCTAGAGCATTTGACCGGTTGAATCATTTCAAATTATTTGACAAAATGTGCCAAAGAGGGGTACCCAAGTACATTATAAGGATACTAGCCTTTTGGTATGCACATCAGACTATGCAGGTGAAGTGGGGAAATACTGTGTCCGAACATTTCTATGTTGGTAATGGTGTTAAGCAAGGGGGGATTTTATCTCCTCTATTGTTTAATTTATACATGGACGGTCTGTCTAGGAAACTGAACCTGTGTAAAACTGGATGTGTCATAGGTGATTCTGTAGTCAACCACCTTATGTATGCGGATGATTTAATTATCTTTTCCCCGTACAGTGCAGGCTTACAACAGCTTCTCAGGGTTTGCTCCCAGTATGGCATTGATTTTAATATTAAGTATAATGCCAAGAAGAGTAGCATCATGATTGTGCGAAGTAAAGATGATAAAAAGGCAGTATTTCCTAATTTTATTCTCAGTAGCAACATACTACTTGTGTGCAGTGAGATTAAGTACCTTGGACACTGTATATCCGATGATCTCTCTGATGACAAAGACATCCATAGACAAAGATGCAAATTGTATGCCCAGGCAAACATACTAATGCGGAAATTTCACAAATGCTCTGTACATGTCAAGGTATCACTCTTTAAAGCCTTCTGTACACCATTGTATACGGCTCACCTAAGGAGTAACTACAAAGCTAGCAGCATGCGAAAACGAAAAGTTGCATATAATGATGCTCTACGGTTGCTGGTGAGGGTACCAAGATGGCACAGTGCCAGCCAGCTGTTTGTAAACCTGGGGGTACCTACCTGTCAAGCCCTGTTAAGAAATTTAATGTACAAATTCATATGTCGTCTTGAAAAGTCTGACAATCATGTTATTAAGATTTGAATTAACCCTGTCAAGAGTTCTACTCGGTTCTCTTCCATGATATGGAGACATTGGCGTAACAGCCTCTACTGACTATGAACAGCTGTAGTTGGACTGTTTTTTATGTGTTTTGTTTTTTGTTTTTATTATTTTTACTGTGTGATTGTCATCCTGTTTTGTTGTATGGACCCTGAGTCTGAAATAAGGATTGAATTGAAATATTATTGCGAGATTAATTGTTATAACACTTCAAAACAAAACAACACACACTCTTTATATATTATCATATATAGAGTGCAGAAGTCCTGACGTCACTCGTCCATCCGCTAGTTCGTAAAGTAATTTCACTATGGAGAATAACATTGGGTCATCTTAGAATCGTCTCATATAAGAATTGTAGTCCAGAAATAAACAAACTGTCTCGGCGATATTGTCAGGGAGGTGGCTCTCTATCGTTTATAATAGTCAGTCACTCATATTTGAAACAGTCCGTTTCTGGCAAAAATTGTACTAATTCGTCGGAAGTAACATTAGCGTTTTCTCACCGTCAGTTGATGGTTCATATCCATAAGAGTCAAACCGCCGGGGTCATTTGTTTATTTTTGGAACACAGTTCTTATTTGACTCGATATTAAACACGTCTATGGTGTTAGGGATGGTGAGTGTGACCCAAGTGCACAGCAAAGAGGAGGCAAAATGGAGGATTAAAGCCCACCCGGGCGAGTTTATTAACAATAAGCTCAACAACAACGGGGGGAAGAGGGGTGTAGGCTCCGATGGCTGCTGCAACTCAGCTCGGGATCCCGGGAAACTGGAGAGGAGAGGAGAAGCAGGGTCAGATATAAATTCACAATGAAATTGTGCGCTGCCACTGTGTAAGGTGAACAGGCTAAGAGCTCTACTAAACTGGGAAACTAGTCAGCAAGCTATACTTTACCATACGAGTGGAATGGTTAAGATCTGGCGCTGAGCTGCATGCCGGCCAGGCTCTTATAGCCTCTGGGGTGATTGCCAATGCAGGGCAGGTGAGGAGATTGGGGACTGGAGGCAGGTGTGCTGAGAGTGTGCTGTTGAGCCCTCTGGGTGGTGCTGATGAGTACAGAGAGGCCACAGCAGCAGGATGTGGAGGCGAGGGGGAGCATATGGGAATTCAGAACAGGGGTGAAAAAACACGACCCAGGTAGGATGTGTAAATTACGTCAGACTTCGGTACTCCATTATTATATATTAATATTATAGAGAAATATATTATTGCGAGATTAAATTATACAATGTTGTAACACTTCAAAACAAAACAAACAAAGTATCCATAATTTACTAAATAATTAGCATTAAGCCTCTTCAAACGTATTTAATAAAACATTCTGTTTAAACAAACAAATGATCCATAATTCACTAAATTATCACCATTAAGTCTCTTTAAAACGTTCTGTTTGTATTTGGGGGGGGGGTACCTTGAAACAGTTGCGAGGGGAACTTAAAACAGTAGCGAGTTCGACCTTGCCCACAATGGCACCATCAGCTCCGCCCTGATCTGCAAGTGTGAGTGGATTGCCTGGGAAGCAAAGCTTTTCGGGTCTATGATCCGGTCGGGAGCGGAAGTAGCCCTACGTCACCAGGCGCGTCATCCGCGCCATCAAGCGACCGGATCGCGATCCGGAAAGACTTCACCCCAAAATAGGTCCTTCCTAATAAAATCCTTGATGCGGCGTAGTTTAGCTTATTTTTTAAATATAAATGTGAGTCTACTTTACGGAGACTATTTAGCGTCTGTATTATCCCACGGGAAATTCTATTCCATTGAAATAGGGATTGGGGAACCAAAACAAAGCGGCACCACAAAACCGGATCGCGACAATCCGGAAAGATAATTATTATTATTAATTTATTTTCAGTAGGCGTGGCCTAGACCGGATCACACAGGTCTTTAGTAACGCATACCAGGCTTTCCTACGAGGTGGAAAGACTGGTGACGCGAGGTTAGTGAGTGGATGAGTATGTGGAGCTGACACGGTCCAATGGTAGGCCACCAACAACTGAACTGAGTTCCCTGACAGAACTTGCTCTGCGCATGTCTGTGACAGGCGCGACGCTCAAGTTCAAAATGTATGAAAAATAATCTTTTGAAAATAGACGATCTACAAGCTCACAATGCGTCACAATGCGACGCATTGTGAGCTTTAGATCTGCTATTTTCAAAGGGCAAAAATATATATATACGGCTGAAATGGTTAGTCTGTTTTGTAATAATAATCCAAATCTACAAAGTAACTAAAGTTTTCATACAATTGTAGTGGAGTAAAAAAAAGATAAAAATCCTCTGAGATGTAGTGGGGTTGAAGTAAAAGTATTGACAATTGTAAATACTGAAGAAAGTAAAAATACCTCAAAATTGTGCTTGAGTACATGCACTTTAGTTACTTTACACCGCTGCTGTGTCACAAGAGAAGGAAAGGCTCTTTATTGATGGAGAGAGAGGGAGAGTGAGATCAGTGGCGTCAGTTCAGCAAAAGCCAAGGTATGGCAAGATTAGGGTTGCAACTCCCAGAGATTAAAAGAAGGGACACCTATCCTGGGCACACGGCAAAGCCATACCCAATTGACGCCCCTGGGTGAGATTGTGTCAGAGAGGGAGAGTGAGACTTGTTTTTCTCGTTCCTCCCTGCATATCTCAAGAAGGTGGGACATAGTGGGGTCAACGGCTAAGCTCAATGCACATACAAGTCAATAAGCGGATTGTCTTCTATTTGTGCTGTGGACTCAAACGCTCCAACAACGCTGAAAGGTACAGTGATTTACACTGGGCGAAAAGAGCCAGAATCCCCAAATATCAGTTTTTTGATTCTCGCTAGAATACGGAAATTTCTGATGCATATCCTGAGTTTTGTTGATATGCAACATATCTGGGCAAATATTAACCTAATATACATCATGAAGATAATATATTGTACTAGGATATGAGCAACACTTTAATTTTGTCATGTATGTGTTCCGTAAATGACCTTAGATCATATCTGGATATATCTGTTCACAATATTCTTCTAGAATACTGATTAAGTCTATGGCATATCTGGATGTGTCAGATATTGAGTTCATATATCACTTAAAGTCATATCTTTACTCTGGAACCACTAAAGAATACAGACCATTTCCGATGCATATTGAAAGTTTTGTTGACATAAGCCATATTCATACAAATATGGATGAAATATTCATCTGCTTGTCATACACAATGTATGAATATGACGTAACGCAGTATATAGGAATATAATGACACCCTATTTCGAGTAGAATAATGGCAATATCTGTAGCATATATCATCATCTTTTGTCATATAAAACATATTTACTACAGATATTGCCATTGGACCTGTTTTGGGTGAGATATTTAACTGATATAGATAGGTCATGAAAATGGACAGAATCTGGTGATTTATACTGGGCAAAAAGGGCCTGAATCCGAAAATATCTCATTGGATACGTCACTGGATTTTATGTAGAATACAGAACATTTCTGATACATATCCTGAGTTTATTGATATGCCATATTTGGTCAAATATGAACCCAATATACATCATGAGGACATATATTATATAAGGATACCAGCTACATCTTATTTGTGTCATCTGTGTGTTCCAAATATCACCTTATATCCTATCTGGACATATCTGAGCACAATTTTTTTTCTAGAATACGGATCAAATCTATGGCATATCTGAATGTGTCACAAATACAGTCTATGTTAAGCTCATATCACTTAAAGTCATATCTTGACTCTGGAGCCACTAGAGAATTAAGTATACCGGAATATATTGATACCCTATTTTGAGTAGAATAATGGCAATATCTGTAGCATATATCATCACCCTTTGTCATATATAACATAATACCAAAGATTTTGCCATTGGGCCTGTTTTGGGTGAGATATTTACCTGATATTGATAGGTCATGAAAATTGACAGAATCTGGTGATTTATACTGGGGAAATTGAGCCAGAATCCGAAAATATCTCATTGGCTACGTCACTGGATTTTATGTAGAATACAGAACATTTCTGATACATATCCTGAGTTTATTGATATGCCATATTTGGCCAAATATGAACCCAAGATACCTCATGAGGACATATATTATATAAGGATACCAGCTACATCTTATTTGTGTCATCTGTGTGTTCCAAATATCACCTTATATCCTATCTGGACATATCTGAGCACAATTTTTTTTCTAGAATACGGATCAAATCTATGGCATATCTGAATGTGTCACAAATACAGTCTATGTTAAGCTCATATCACTTAAAGTCATATCTTGACTCTGGAGCCACTAGAGAATTAAGTATACCGGAATATATTGATACCCTATTTTGAGTAGAATAATGGCAATATCTGTAGCATATATCATCACCCTTTGTCATAACATAATACCAAAGATGTTGCCATTGGGCCTGTTTTGGGTGAGAGTTTTACCTGATATTGATAGGTCATGAAAATGGACAGAATCTGGTAATTTTTACCAGGTGAAATCCCAAAATATTTATCCAGAAATATCATTAGATTTTCTGTAGAATACGGACCATTTCCGATACTTATCCTGAGTATCTGGTCAAATGTGAACCCAACATACATCATGAGGACATATATTATGTCAAAATACCAGCTACATCTTAATCTGGTGATTTCTATTTTCTTGATTATCTTGAGAATATGGATAATTTCTGGAACATATTTGAAGTTTTGTCGGTAGGCTCCACATTTGATAAAATATTGACTCAATATATGACTTTGGGAGGTATATAAAACCTTTTCATATGACACATATGTTATTCTTGTCATATTATGTTTTGATACAAAAATATTAAGATATTCGTATTAATTTGTGTAGAATACTGACAGTATCCATAGCATATCACTAAGTGAAAAGGTCCAGAATCCTTAACTTATAACAATGTATATTTCCTTGGATTCTCTACAGAATACGGACCAATGCTGATGCAAATGAGTTTTGTTGATATGTGCCATATGATATCTAGTCAAATATAGACCCAGTATCCTACAGAGGACATAGTATATTATACTAGGATTCCAGCTACATCTTATTTGTGTCATATATGCGTTCCAAATATGACCTTTGGTCTGGAAATGTCAGGTTATGGTAAAGACTACTCAATGTCAGGTAAATGACAAGTTGTTACACACAGCCATGATCAAATGAGAAACCTCCTCTCCTAGTTGATCTAAGCATACTGTGTACGCAGTGCATAACCCAAAGTCTGCAAATACTTTCAGTGCTCACATCCCCGGGTATGGACTAGTACTGTACTGATTACATCTATGGCATATCTTTGTGTGTCACAATTATCTTGGGTTCATATTATGTAAAATATTTAACTGATGTATAAGTTATGCAATGGGTCGAGCTCAAGAGCTTTAAGTGGATACAGTCTGTCTCACAGGTAGGGTCAAAATGGGATGGGGCTCACAGAGCCCAAGGATCCTTACCAGGGAAGCTAAGCATGCAGATCTGTTGTTTTTACCTTTCATAAACAACACAGAGGCAGCAAGCTTGTACATGTCCTTATTTCTGTATGCATTGCAAATGATTCTGCTTTGCTGGTAACTGGATAAAAACAGAACATCTCTGGGTAAAGACTAAAGACCCCCAGAAAGTATGCAGTTGAATTGGCTATGGGACAGCAAGCTGTCATTATATTTAGGGAAGTCTGAATGTTGATCAAGGCATACATTGGACTCTATCAGCGTTTCTCTTGAATTTAATGGTAGGTATTAGGTAAGTGTAAGCATTCAGTTAATCATCTTGGACGTGAACGAGACCAGTGTATAATCAGTGAGTCTATGGCCCTCTCTTGGTAAGGACCATGCTAAGTGATCAAGGCCTCTAGCAAGAACATCAAAGTTCCTTGATAAGTTCCATGAGGACACTAGCTTTGTATCCTAAATAGGAGGGCTAGTGTATCTATTCTGAAATGATAGAAACTGAGAGGACAAGTAGGGATAGGCCTATATTCCTCTAGTGGGGGGAGTAATGGAACACAATCCCCAATGCAGGCCTAAACTCGGGACTGCAATGGCGAGACAGACAGACAGACAGACAGACAGACAGACAGACAGACAGACAGACAGACAGACAGACAGACAGACAGACGACAGACAGACAGACAGACAGTGTGTGTAAACAAAACACATACAGTGGTTGAGTACACAGTATGATGCTTTTCAAACATACAAAATAGGTGCATGCCGCTTGTACAAGGTGTTATTTTGTTGCACAAAGTATACAGCAGCATACTGCTTTGAAATAATGACCTCGGGTCTTGAACCCAGACTCCATGATTAAAGGCTTGTATACATATGGCAAACTGTTGACTATGCAAAGGTCTTGACCTCAGCTGTCAGGTATGGTCATTGTTAAACATCTATGGGGGACTATGGAAATGGGGGCAATTATCACCCATTTAATGATAAACGCACGCACGCACACGCACACACATGCGGAATATATTAATGTAATGAAAAAACTACAATTCACATTATAGATGTGACAGAACTTGTTACAGTGTATATATCAGCCCAACATACACTTGTTTTGGGGAAAAGTGGCACAGAAAAAAAAAAAAAAATCCTTTTAAATAAATATGCAAATATGGGTAAAATACTTAAAAAATTGGAACAATATATGGCAACCAGATATTAAACATAATTTACTGTATTCATCAATGCCTAACACAAATAATCATGCTTGAAATAAGTTAAAAAAAACGACATCATACAACAGACATCATATATTCATTGACAGGTTATATAAGCAAATGATCAGCTGTAATGAAATCTGATTTAAACACATTTTAATGCCCAAACTAACTGAATATATTGCATATCAACAGTGAATGAATGTAGACGCCATGTTGTAGTTTCTGAAAAAAACGACACATACAGCGTGTCAATGGAAAGCACTTCCAAAATTAACTACAAGTCCCACAATGCATTGCAGACGTCTGTTGCTTTGTGGGTGCATGCCCGCCAAATTTCAGTTTGAAAAAACGAAATGCGATTGGCTGTGTGCTAAAGTGCCATGACGTTGCAGGCAGCTATTGGCTCTTGACTCATTGGAGCAGCAGTGAACCTTGAATGAACTCTGAGTGCGCGCAGTCAGTAACTCTCATGCAGGATGCAGGCTCTGTGATAGCTGAAGTGATTTAGGTTAAAACGAACTGAAATAAAGGCACTAAAAGACTGTTGGACAAGAAAGTAAGTTTCTACAAGCTGCTGATATATTTGTGGAGACTTTTGGAGACTTTTGGCATGCACAGTCACAGAGGTTGGAGCAGTGAGATAATATTACAGGTAATGCACAGCTTTTATATTTTCTCATGAAAATGCAGTGGTCCTTCATGTCAAGGACCCCCAAATCCAAAATAGAGGCTATTTGGCTGCAGACCCCCTTCTGAAAATATTTGCAACCTGAGCTTGTAGATCTGCTATTTTCAAATAGCTGATGTAATAGGGTGGTTAAACTGTTTTTTTCATGCTATATTAACTAATATAGCTAGGGAACCCCCTCAGAAAGCTCTGGTGGTCCCTCCCTGGACCCCACTTTGATAATCTACTGTGTGTATTTTTACTTAATTAAAGGCATAGGGGAAGTGATTTTCTTTGGTTAAAATAAGTGTTAAATAGCTCTATATTGTGATAGTACTCATTGCTATAGAGTGTTTGTTCAGTAACAGTGTTAAATAGCTCTATATTGTGATAGTAGCTATAGTGTTTGTTCAGTAACAGTGTTAAGTAGCTCTATATTGTGTGACAGTAATCATTGCTATAGAGATTTTGTTCAGTAACTGTTAACCAAACCGAAATGCCGATCTACAAGCTTGTAGATCTGCTATTTTTGGCTAATGTTCCCCTCAGAAAAGGAATTCTAGGTTTCAACAGGTTAAAAAAAAAAAGTTCCTATCACACAAACATGTGTTGGCCCCCCTGTAGTAACTCTGAGGACCCCCTGTTGAAGACCCCTGCTATACAGTACCAATGATTACTATCACAATATAGTACTTTAACCTTACAAATTGTTTGTTTTAACCCAAAAATATCACTTACCCTACCTTTAACCAAAATGAGCTGTCATCCAATCTCTTATGCTATTTCTTGTTTGTGTCTACCTTTTGGTGCAGAGACAGGTAATTAATAGAGATAGTAATAATCTGGGCAAATGCAAACAGTGAGAAAATAAGGCAAATACCATTACAATTGACCTTTACTAATGTAATCTAAATTATTGTAGCCTACTGTACACTGTGCCAATTGTAGCTGTGTTAAACCATCAGCAGTGAATATAATGACTCAGTACTATGAGTATATTTACACTATCAAGTGTGAATATGAATGAATAGTCTTGTCAGTGCAACTTAACAGGCATCTGTTACATTTCTGTGATGTCATGTCATAATAATTTATTTGACTGTATACAAAGATTAACGCGTTGATACACAATTTAACTCAGAGATACAAATGAACCATAAAGCCTGGTTTATACTTTGTTGCACAAGGTGCCTGTATTAAAAATGGCTGGTCTACAAGCTCACAATGTGTTGCATCACTTGTAGATCAGCTATTTTTGTGTGACACCAGCGCACACCTATGATGGGGCGTAATTGAGTCCATTTATTGGTACCATTCATACACTCTTTATTGCGTAGTCTTTACATGGGCCTGGGGGCCAGACCCAGCCCCTGGACCATCTCAATCCAAAAAAGACCCCCCAAAACATGTCAATTTTAAAAGGCAGCAGATTTTGAGAAAAATCATTTTACTCATTCCAAATTGGTGGGCTACTAGTATTTACAATTTTAATCCATACTTGCATTCCACTGGTGAAGGTAGCTGTACAGTATGTACTCAAATGGTCAATATCAAAATGTTTATAATCGTGAGACAGTCTGCCTTGAGTCCATATATTTAACATAATGGTGACCATTTTGAATTTAGATGACCACAGACATGTCAGTAGGCAGAGATCTCTGATCGTCTGGCTTTCCCAGACTATATTTGTTTCTAAATTATTATTGATATGTTTGACCAAGCATCCAATTATAATTAACATTATCTGCCTTCCACAGCACATAATTGCCTTGGACACCACTGTCCACTGACCTTGGTCTGGTCTTGGTTTTTAAATGCATCTGTTTGTGTGTGTGTGTGTGTGTGTGTGTGTGTGTGTGTGTGTGTGTGTGTGTGTGTGTGTGTGTGTGTGTGTGTGTGTGTGTGTGTGTGTGTGTGTGTGTGTGTGTGTGTGTGTGTGTGTGTGTGTGTGTGTGTGTGTGTGTGTGTGTGTGTGTGCGTGTGTGTGTGTGTGTGTGTGTGTGTGTGTGTCTGTCTTCAGCTTCCGAACGCTTCATAAGGAGGAGGTTACAACTGCTGTGATCCAGACAATAGAGGATTTCAGACACCAAAGTTGAGCCTCCACCAACTCCAAAGTAAGTTTTATATCAGGCTGTTAATCTGAGTAGTAATATGACCTTAAATTGGTTGTGATTTTAACAATTTGATGACCTGGCTTACCTGTGATCCTACTTTACTGAGGCACTACACTGTCTCTCTGCATGTATGTGATGTCTTAATATAATACACTTAGAGTTCATAACATGGTATTTGTGTTGTAATTTTCATTCACTAGGAGGCAGTGAAAAGATGGAGCTGGACGGGACCGGAGGACATAAAAAAGACGAAGACCCTTACCAGCAGGACAGATCGGGTGAGTTATTGCCCTGCTCTATTACTGTTGCATTTGATTGATCACGTGTATTATCAATTGGCTTTTTATGTAAGGGATAATTAACAGTGAGGTGGTCATTACTGAGAAATACGCTAACAGGGTGATGCAGGACTTGAATAAACACACTTGAGTGAATCAAAGATTCTCTGTCTGGTGGACATATTTTATTTCCTTCCCAAAAAGTGGATTTTACACAAAATGTGGGGGTCTGAGAGGCTTCCCACCATAGACAATAGGCTTTCAGCATCATGAAACTGCCTTTGTTTAAGCGAATATCAAAATCATACTTATGTTTACTCAAGTGTAGTGATCATACTTGCAATGGTTCCCAAACTGGGGGTCCCCAAATGATTTGGAGGGTCCCCAGATGATTACCTTAGTGCAACATTGTTTTCTCACTCGACAGTAAAGAAACCAACATACAGTAAAATTGTATACAGGGTACCTGCACATTTATAAAGTTACAATTTAAGGACTTTTAAGACCTTTTAATACCTCGATAGCCGATCTAAAATGATTAGCTTAATGTGCAACATTGTTTTCTCACTCAACAGTAAACACACCAACATACAGTGTATACAGGGTATCTGCACATTTATAAAGTTACAATTTAAGGAATTTAAGACCTTTTAATACCAAATTGGCCAAATATTATGTAAAAAATAGGCAAATATTGTGAAATCAGCCGATCTACAAGCTCACGCCTAGCAGTGCTAGGCGTTGTGAGCTTGTAGTTCGGATATTTTCACAATATTTATCTGTGGAACCGAGTCAAACTAAATGTAATGCCTACAATTCCAAGTGCTTGTCAGGGTGGGGGTCCCCAGTTCAAATATGATTATTTTGGGGGGTCAGGGCTGAAAAGCACAGTTAGACTGACACCACTGTATTAATGTCCCTACAGACCACCGTCCGTTAAATCTATAGAAGCCTCGGAGAGAGATGGCAGGTCCAGCCGGAGGACAGGTATGTTCCCACCCCCCCCCCCCCCCCCCCACCTCTGAAATGCCTCTGTTTGTGAAATAACATAACACTTTTGTATCATGTTATGCTGAAAATATCAGTGCCCATACCCTAGGTGGGGTTGGCGAAAGGGCCTCTCTGTGTGGAGTTTGCATGTTCTCCCCGTGTCTCCTAGGGTAGATACCCTCACAAAAACATGCAGTAATCCTGGTCACTATACTGCCTCCCCCTGGCCAGGGGCGCCTGATGGAGGGGAAAGGAACTGGTTGGAATAACGTGTTCCTTCCACGCGCTACGTCCAACCAGGGAAACTCTCCCCTGTCAGGTGATAAGAAGGTCAGTTGGCTCTCATGCATTGAAGGAGGCATGAGCTCGGCCCTGGCCTCCCTAGGTTGGCAGAGGGAAGGTAGTGCCCAGGATTACATAGACAATTGGCACTGGGTGTAAAGAATGGGGTTACAAAATCGTGGGATAAACATTTTAGGAAAAAAATAATATTATGCTTAATGAGGGGTATCTTAAAAGTGTGATTTTCCACAGCTTCCGTACTGCTCACAATGAGGTGGTGACCCAGGCTGTGATGCAGGCTATTCACGACTCAGAGCCCCAGTGGACCACCAGCCTAGTCAGAAGTAAGTCTGATATCACGTTAATTTGGGGACTTATGTCCTTAAATTGCTTGTAATTTTAACAATTGGATGACCTGCTGCTTACCTGTGATCGTGAGGTATTTTCTATGTATGCGTTACCTTGCTTACTGCAAGTCGCTCTGGATAAAAAGCGTCTGCTAAATACCTACATTGTAGATTAGTGTTGATTTGACACTGTTAAAGATAACAGATGGCACACTAACCATCTAATATTGCAAAATGTTATATTGTTGTTTTTGTTAAAAAGGTAAGTTTTCTATTCAAATGGTAATTTCTATAGTGTTTGCTAAATAACAGGGGTCTCTTCTTGCTCTCAAATAAACAGAAAATAAATGTTCATCAGGAGAGTACCCCCATTTTGTTTGCCAGTTTACATTTTGTCTGCTCATTTCTTTGAGCAGACAAAATGTAAACTATCTGTGATCACTATCCTTTTGAGATGCCTTACTATAATACATTTAGAGTTCATAACTTGGTATTTGTGTTGTAATTTTCATTCACTAGGAGCCTGCAACAGGGCTTATGAGAACATCAAAGCCGCTCAGAAGATGGAACTGGATAAAGACCCTTACCAGCAGGAAAGATCGGGTGAGTTATTGCCCTGCTCTATTACTGTTGCATTTTATTGATCACGTGAATTATCAATTACCTTTTTTATGTAAGGGATATAACAGTGAGGTGGTAATTACTGAGAAATACACTGGAGGAGACAAAGCAGAGGGGTCATACAGTCCAAATGTTTATAGCTTGGGTTGTGTAGCTGCCATAATATAGCTCTGGTCCAGAGCTATATTAGTAGTAAAAAATAAACAATATACTAGTTTCACTACTCGCCAAAACAAAAACATGGGTTTCTGATCTTAAAGGTAGGGTAAGTGATATTTTTTGGTTAAAACTAAAAGTATTTTGTTAAAAGGTTAAAATACTATATTCTGATAGTAATCATTGCTATAGAGTGTTTTTTCAGTAACAGATGTCTCCCTGTCTCTCCAGCTCTTTAATAAACAGAAAATACATTTTTCGGTAGGTGTCAAAATCTCAGCCAATCAGGAGAAAGTACAAATTTTTTAGCTTAATTTGTATAGTGTTCCAGTTCCAATTTTGTCTGCTCATTTCTTAGTGTCATCACTTCCATTTCACATTTCACTTGTTTAATCTGTATCCTAATCTGTATCCTGATTGAGTTCTCTGTCCTGGTTGGATAAAATTGAACTGAAACGAAAATGTATTTTCTGTTTAATAAAGAGGTGGAGAGACAAGGAGACTCCTGTTACTGAACAAACACTCTATAGCAATGAGTACTATCACAATATAGAGCTATTTAACACTTATTTTAACCAAAGCAAATCACTTACCCTACCTTTAAGCCTATTCTACAGATCTGTCATAGCATTTTTTTATTGTCCAGTCCAGATCGGTGGCACACTTGAGTGAATCAAAGCTTTTCTGTCAGGACGTTTTATTTCCTGGCCAAAAAGTGCATTTTACACAAAAGGTGGGGTTATAAAAGGCTTCCCACCATAGACAATAGGCTTTCAGCATCATAAAACTGCCTTGTTTCAGTGAATATCAAAATCATACTTAGGTTTTCTCAAGTGTAGTGATCCTACTCTCAATGGTTCCCAAACTGGGGGTCGGGGACCTTTTAATTACTTTAGTGCAACATTGTTTTCTCATTCGACAGTAAACAAACCAACATACTGTTTAACGCAGGGGTCTTCAACGTTTTCAGGCCAAGCTGAGAGAGAGTTGAAGCAGGGACCCCCTCTATATTGTATAAAATTGTGTTTCAGATAAACTTTTGCTGATCTTTTTTCTGGCTAAAGTTCTCCTCAGAAAAGGGATGCTAGGGTTCAAGTGGTTAATGTAAAAAAAAAAAATCATATCAAACAAAGATTTGGCGGACCCCCTGTAGTAACTCTGAGGACGTCCTCAAGTTGTGAGTTTGTAGATCAGCTATTTTCACAACATTTATCTGTGGAACCGTGTCAACTAAATGTAATGCCTCAACTCCTAAAATTCCAAGTGCTTGTCAGGGTGGGGGGTCCCCAGTTCAAATATTATGAAGGGGGGTCACAGCCTGAAAAGCTTGGGAGCCCTTGTCATAATGTACACCTGTTCATTTTACAGTCAATGGAAAATGCACTGTTCCTGGTCCAGAGGTTAGCGAGAACTTTCTAATGCTCGGGACTAGAGCTAGCCATAATATAACCCTCATACTGTATTTACTTATTTAGTTTTGTTGATCGCTTTAAAAGTCTAACCTCCTCTTCTCATCTGTTACACAGCTTTTCAAGAAACGGGTCAAGATTGGGCAGAAGGGAGGAGAGAGAGAGGACTTGGACTACCTCAGTGGTGCGGACGCGAACTTTGTCGAGAGTGATGAAGACAAGACTGCCTTTAAAATAACTTCACCAAAGTGGCGCGCCGGACGGCTGTCCAAAATAATGGCTTCATGTCAAACTGCCCTGGATGAAAACCGAAGGAAGTGTGTGGAGCCGAAGTCCAACCGTGTTCGCACAAACTACGAACTCTTCACCAGACAAACCCCCCTGCTGCAGAGGGCAAGCATCACTATCTGCAGGAGAGTGAGAAGGAAGAAGGCGACACTGGAGTGTAAAGCCTTTTAGTTATACACTAATCCACGGAGCGCTGCCCTGTAGGTAGCGCGCCATTGCTGCGGTGTCAGACTCAGTCAGCAGCTGTTGCGGTTCTGTCCGTCTGTTGACGTTACTCTTTACCTGCTTGGTTTAATTACTAAATAACTATACATCTTTGTAAAGTTAGTGTTAGTAAAAGTTAGTAAAAGTTAGTAAAAAGCAGGTAAAAGACTCAAGAGTAACGTCAGTGACTGCAGCTGACTGACACCGAGTCTGACACCGCAGCAATGGCTGCGCCACCTACAGGGCAGCGCTCTGTGGATTTGTGTATAGGCTACTGGACTCCTAAGCTTTTGGAAGGGAGTATAAATGGTTCCAGTTCAGTTTACTTTGTTTGATTGGCTTAGCGGCAGATTTGGACTGGAAACACGTGAAGGTGTCATTATGTTTCTGGTTCAAATCTGATGCTGAGCCAATCAAACAAAGCTATGGGGAACTGAACTGGAACACGAAACATTTATGCACCCTTTCAAAAGCTTCGGAGTACAGTTGTGCACAGTTAACGGTGGTGTGTGTGGATGTTTTTATTTTAATACTGTTTTTAGGAGTACAGTTGTGAACAGTTTAGGGTAGTGTGTGTGTGTGTGTGTGTGTGTGTGTGTGTGTGTGTGTGTGTGTGTGTGGATGTTTATTTTAATATTTTTTTAGCATCACTCACACCCCGTTCCGTTTAAAAAGTCAGTTCAGTTCTCCAGAGACTTCTGCCCAATCTTGACCCGTCGTTCCTACCTTGTTCCTAGTTGTGTGGAGAGGGAGTTTGGAAGTGCGTGTGTGGAGAGAGGGAGAGTTTGAGGTGTGTGTGTGGAGAAGAGTTTTGAGGTGTGTGTGTGTTTTGGAGGTCTTGGCCCCAGCTCTGTTAAAAAATAAATATTGCTCATTTGAAAGTGATTTTTTGTTGTCATTTTTAGCTTAATATTTATCTTCAAAGTAGATCGGCCATGGTTACAGGCCGTATCAATACAATAACCTGACATAATATGCAAGTGGTGTTTGGACTTCAAATATGGTTACAGGTCGTATCAATACAATATCCTGACATAATATGCAAGTGATGTTTGGACTTCAAATATGGTTACAGGTCGTATCGATACAATATCCTGACATAAAATGCAAGTGGTGTTAGGACTTCAAATATGGTTCCAGGTCGTATCGATACAATATCCTGACATAAAATGCAAGTGGTGTTTGGACTTCAAATATGGTTACAGGTCATATCGATATAATATCCTGACATAAAATGCAAGTGGTGTTTGGACTTCAAATATGGTTACAGGTCGTACTTCAAATATGGTTACAGGTCGTATCGATACAATATCCTGACATAAAATGCAAGTGGTGTTTGGACTTCAAATATGGTTACAGGTCGTACTTCAAATATGGTTACAGGTCGTATCGATACAATATCCTGACATAAAATGAAAGTGGTGTTTGGACTTCAAATATGGTTACCGATCGTATCAATGCAATATCCTGACATAAGCTGCAACTGGTGTTTGGACTTCAAATATGGATAGTGGTCATATCTTGACATTGGATATGAGTAACTAATCATCTCCACATATGACAGCTGTCCATTTCTGATGAGATATTTTAGACACTGATTAGAATTATTTCCCGAATATGGCATGTGGTAATATACAGTATCTGGGATGATACACTCCATATTCTATCAAGAATAAAAGTGGTCCCACATCCGTAGTTGATATGCTCCGACCATGAAATATATTTCAAATACTGTTCGGAGAGTATCCCATTTGGATATCATCATATTTGCATCATATCTGGTAATATTCGGGCAACGATATCTAGGGATTCTTGGGTTTTTTGCGCAGTGTTAGTGCATGATTTAACATAGTTTTTTGCTTAACTAGAGAGGGAGAATGATACACTTGTTGTACAGTATGTGTGCCAGCCGTCACCTGTCAGATATTGCTGAGTGAGGACAAACCACATTGTTGTTAACGCCTCTAGTCATCTAGTGTTACACCTCTCTTGCTTTGCTGCCTTAACAATAACATTGTCTGAAGGTTTTTATTTTTTTTACCTCACCCTGTGTAATATTTACGTTTTGTAGTTAGTGAAAGATTACGTTTGTGAAGTCACTAAAATCTTCTGTGTTCATTTAACTCTGAAAGTGTCAAAATGACCCAAATGGACCAGGCACATTTGGGTCAAATATGTCATTTACCACTAGAACCTTATCATCTATTTTGGCCATGTCATAGTAGGTGAATATTTGGCAAAAATAGCCGATCTACAAGCTCTCGGCTCATAGATTGGCTACTTTCAGCAAACAGATTAGGTGTAGAGGTAAAAAAAAAGGAGGAGTACAAGTATAGAGCCCTGGGGGACCCCGGTCTATGAAATATATAGGGTTTAAGAGGGAAAGAAGGGCGTGCCATACATGGATATAAAAACAAAAACGCGTTGGAGGCCCTCAAAAATCTGAACCTAGCTACTGTACATACAGTGGTGTTGTGGAATTATGCAATTAATGAAATGTATTATACTGTACTTGCATGGGATACCTGCATACCAAGCATCTCTGTGACAGTGTTTTTTCCTGTACTGTATATATGTCTCACACACACACACACACACACACACACACACACACACACACACACACACACACACACACACACACACACACACACACACACACACACACACACACACACACACACAGGATGTCAAGCCACATTCTTACCACCCACTGGGGAAATATGTCTGTATCGGCCTGTGATTTGTCAATGTTCTGGTCATTTAAAGACGATTAAGTTGATATACTGCTAAGGTTTTGTTTTGTCTGCAGAGCAGGTTTTACCAGACAGACATATCTTCATATTGCATGAATACATATAAATACTAAATATTGTAGGAAATGTTCTGTTCCTGTGTAACAGTATATACTGTACCATTGCGTCCAGGGCATACAAATTACTACACATATTAGGTGACCAAATATATTTTAATTGGCTGTACATGAGAACAGCAACGTTCTGGGGTTGGTTCATCATCAATATATGGTTTAAAATGTCCCCCCCCCCCCACACACACACACACACAATAGCTGTCTGCAAGCTCTCCTCCACCGGTTGCCAGGAAGCCTTCAGGTGTCCGGGTCATGATAGGTAATCCGGGTGAGGCGCTTCCTACTGGGACCGTGCCTGTCCATACAAGCCTAAAAAAAGGTATGTTCACGTGTGTGTGTGTGTGTGTGTGTGTGTGTGTGTGTGTGTGTGTGTGTGTGTGTGTGTGTGTGTGTGTGTGTGTGTGTGTGTGTGTGTGTGTGTGTGTGTGTGTGTGTGAACTAGGACTGAAAAGAGTAGTTGATGCAATGAATGATGTTTATCATGTAAATTGATTCATTTGAATGTTCTTGGTTATTTTATTTTCTACCTTTCAGTGAATGGTGACAGTGGTGAGCTGAAACACACATCCACATTGAAGGCAGAAAGAGAGGTGGTATGTATTTGTTATGACACATTTAACACATATTTTACACATATTAATATTACGTGAAAAGGGTAGACTAGACGGGCCCATTTTAGAATTAAATGAACACTAGGATTTTAAAGAGGAGCTGTGATAACTAGGACCTCTTTTCTGAATTTAGTTATTCCATGCACTATAAATACAGGAAATGCACGGGTGCCACAGTCTTAATGTGTATATAGGCCAATAGTACTGTATCACATGCTTGATGCAGAATTATACTGTGTATCCCCAATCCCCGTAATAAACTAATCTGCTGAAATATGTTTAAAACAAGACCAGGAGACCTGGTTCTGCCAGACCCAGAAGGAACAAATTCCTAGTAGGCAACACACCTACAAACCACTTTATAAGTTAAAAATATAAATCATTTTAGGCATTTTGTGTGTGTGTGTGTGTGTGTGTGTGTGTGTAGCATTTTGAGTATAGGGGTATCTGGTTGTAGATTTGTGTATATGCTAGACCAGCAAACCTTCCAGTCTGATTACATTCACCTGTCCCTCATTGATTTTACTTGCTCACCTGACCTGCCCAACGCAGCTTCCCAATGCAATTTGAGTGGCTAAAACATTTTCAACTCATGAATGTTACAAGTGTGTTGTGGGTTTATGGTTGTGTAAATATGATAAATTGCTGTCATACTATTGATTGCCATCTCATTAATCAGTTGGCTGTAGGTGATATTTATACAAATTACCTTCAGGTGTTGCGGGCCCTCTATTGCCCTCTAATGTACTGTAGTTAATGACCACATTTAGACATGTCTTCCTTTTAACTATTACATAAATAAATAAGTATGATCTAATATGATCTTATGGCCAATAATGAACCAAACTAGGCACCACAATTACAACAAGTACAGATCCTGTACAGTTACACTGCACATGTTTAAATCAGTTGAATTAAAGGTAATTCAATGTTTGTTAGTGTCCCCATTCACTGCTTGTTCAAATGGTAGCAAGTCCAGACCTGCTCTGTTGCCCCTGGTGGTTGAAATCTGAAGCGTTCCTGAATGGCTCGGAAGGAAAAGAGGGACAGACAGACCGACCGACAGACCGACCGACAGACCGACCGACAGACAAAGCCTCCTGTAGGCCGATCCCCTGGGTCTGGCAAAGATAGGTTTAAACACAGTAACATCACCAAATTAACTCTACAAATTGATCAATTACACTGATGATTTCATTGTGTAGTGTTTGGGGATGGCCATAGCTGAGTGGGTAGAGAGCCCGTCTGGGAATAGAAAGGTCACTGTTTGACCCTCAGCTCACCCAGTGTATGTGTCTTAACCCCCTAACACCTCACAAACCTTTTGTGCATAGCAAACAGAAAGTCAAAATCTCAAGGCATAACAGTTTTTCATATCTGTGCAAAGTAGATATAACGTGCTAAAGTAGATATAATGTGCTATCACTCTGTAAATGTTGAATTTTATTTACAAAAGCATCTATTTTTGTATATTTGTACGTATATACGTATATTGCAATAATAATGCATTTGCCTGCATTTTTCCCATCTACCATTTAAAGCGCCACCAGGAGGCTAGCCCCGGGAACCCATGCACTTTTTTTGTTTAACGATAGAAGGCTGAAGCAATAGGGAGCGGCGTTGGCTCCCAGCACTAGGTTTGGATCCGCCCCTCTAGACCTGGGAAAGCCTGCGTTCCCCCAGCCTACCAGGAGGCTGACTTATGTAAAACTATTTTTTAAATATTATTCCTTCAGATTTCAGATTTTATCCAAATCTCACTTAATCGGTACACGTGATCTCTATAGTCATGTGATGAAGACGGATCTGTTTGATTTTTCATATTCCATCCTGATTGGCTAAGATTGACAGCTGAAGTTTGCAGGAGTGGCCCGTTTTGAACAAAATGCCGCAAATCATGAACGCAGTGTCCGATTGCGGTGAAACTTTGCACGCACATTCGCACTACATTGAGGAACAAATACCACCCTTTTAACATTGCCCTATTATAGCGCCACTATAGGAGGACGATTTTTACTAAATTGTTTTTCTTTATATTACTTCTACAAATGTTGTCCAAACATCACGCAAATCGGTACACATTATCTCTATAGTCAAGTGATCAAGACGGATCCGTCCTATTTTTCAAATTCCATCCTGATTGGCGAATTCAAACATTGCTGGCCCACAATAACCTACCTGACCTGGCGGAGACCTGACGGAGACCTGTGCCCCGAGGAGCACTTTTTCTAGTTTGTGATGAAAGCATCAGTGAACGGCACAACCTGCAGTATAATTTGTAAATCCTACTCTAGGAACTCCTGAATCACTGTTTTGACGACATGGATATATTCATGGGCCGCCTGCGACAAACAACCAAAGCTCTGGTTGTCCGCAACCAGAAGAACAAGAAGAGAAGAAAAAAAGAAAAACAGAAAAAAAAGATCCAGGATGGTAAGTGTCACTAATGTCTTTCAGGGTCATATATGTTTAGTTGCGTGCCGTGTCGTGTACCAATTTTTTTTACACAGGATGCAACCAAGGATAAATGAGCCATTAGGCTCTGCTGCCTGCTGATTACCCTCGCATAGGTTTACAGGTGTTTCTGTGGTTATGTTCTTCTTGGCAAGAAATCAATGCAGTCACCCCCAAGAAACAAAACAAATCTCAGCATTGCGAACATATATGTACTGTAATATAGGATCAACTATGTCTTCCAATGCCAGCCTGCTGGTGGGACCAGTATCTTTCAAGAGGACATTAGCCTTATAAGGAAGGAAGGAACAGGCGCTTGAGGAGTTTCACTGTAATTTTACTCTATATACATATTTTCCACATTTACTGTAAGGACTATGCTAATAGATTGTTTTATGTGGC
>NW_027660416.1:257500-261495 GCF_963280865.1 Gymnoscopelus braueri | reverse complement strand
ATCCATGTTGCCCATCGAACCCCCTGGCAAAGGACTTTTTAAGCCTCATTGACAGTTTTAACCTCACTCAATCAGTTAATGTGCCTACTCATGAAAAGGGCCACATCCTGGATCTTGTGTTGTCATTTGGTTTAATTGTTTCTGTCACAAATGTTACTCCAACTTGCATTTCCGACCACTCATCCATCTTTTTCACCGCCACAATTCCCTGTTCTGTAAAAAACCCTATTGCATTTACTCCTTCACACTTCTCTCAGTTTTGATGAGATGGTGCCAACTGCCCTGGCCCCAACTCATTCTTTCAACCCAGATACACTTCTCGACATTTTTAACTCCACATGCACTACTATTTTAGATTCCATTGCTCCTTTTAAAAACAAACGCCCCAAAACCCTCTCTGAACCATGGCTCAACGAGTCCACTCGCACCCTACGACGCACCTGCAGGTAAATTGCTCACTGATAAACTCCACATCTCCCTTGAAATCCTTCGAAACTCCCTCTCCGACTACCATAAAGCAGTAAAAGCTGCAAAATCTGAATACATTTCCAGTCTTGTCACAAATAACTGCCATAAACCCCAGGTTCTGTTAAATATCCTAAACTCCTTCACAAACCCACGTGACGATCCTCTCACTCCTCCCTCATCCACTCTCTGTGCTGATTTTCTAGATTTCTTTACAGATAAAATCTCAGCCCTCAGATCAGCTCACACCTCCCCTACTTTTGACCCAGTGCCTTCTCCATGCCCCCCCGCTAACACTTTAGATCATTTCACGCCAATAACCTTGTCCTCCCTCACTGACATAATTATGCACCTCCGACCCACAAACTCTGACTGCATACCTCCCGGCTCCTAAAGGAGGTCTCCGGTACTGTTGGCCCAAGCATCCTCACCTTAATAAATAGTTGCCTCACCTCTGGATGTGTCCCAGCTGCCTTTAAGCACGCTGTGGTAAACCTGTTAATCAAAAAGAAAAATCTCGATCCATCAATCCTGTCAAATTTTAGGCCAATTTCTCAGTTACCGTTTCTATCAAAGGTTCTGGAAAAAGTAGTATACTCACAATTACAGTCATTCCTACTCACCCATAACCTACACGAAAAATGTCAATCAGGCTTCAAACCAGGCACAGCACGGAGACAGCTCTCCTCAAGGTTTTTAATTATTTGATTTTAACAGTTGACAATGGTAACCCTGCCATCCTTGTGCTCCTCGACTTATCTGCTGCATCGACACAATAGACCACCAAATTATTTTAAATAGGCTCCAACATCACATCGGTATCACTGGCTTAGCCTAACCTGGTTTGAGTCATACCTCGCAAATAGAAACCTTCTCTGTTCATTTGGGGGGGCCCATGTGGGGTCCCCCAAGGCTCCATCTTAGGCCCACTCCTGTTCCTTTTATACACGTTGCCTCTAGGGTCCATATTTGACAAACACAACATATCATTTCACTCCTATGCCGACGATATCCAAATTTACCTACCTATACAAACTAACTCCGCCAACTCTTTCCAGTCATTACTCGCATGTCTACATGACATTAAATCATGGATGAATAATAACTTTCTTACTCTTAACGAAAATAAAACTTGAAATTATACTATTTGGCCATATCCCACCCTGCAATATCCCGGACACCCACCCTGCAATATCCCGGACACAGTCACCCCTCTTATCCGCCCATCTGCCAAAAACCTCGGTGTAACCCTTGACAGTTCATTAAAATTCACTCAACACTTCAGCTCCGTGGTTTAAACCAGCTTCGTACATGGAGTAAGATAAGATAAAAGCAAACCATGTAAATTAGGATGCCATTAAAAGCGAGGGAAAAAAGATGAGTTTGGCCTTGGAAAGCCCCAATCCCAAGCCCCAATCCCTCCCTCACTGACATAATTATGCACCTCCGACCCACAAACTGCCCTTCTGACTGCATACCTTCCCGGCTCCTAAAGGAGGTCTCCGGTACTGTTTGGCCCAAGCCATCCTCACCTTAATAAATAGTTGCCTCACCTCTGGATGTGTCCCAGCTGCCTTTAAGCACGCTGTGGTAAACCTGTTAATCAAAAAGAAAAATCTCGATCCATCAATCCTGTCAAATTTTAGGCAATTTCTCAGTTACCCGTTCTATCAAAGGTTCTGGAAAAAGTAGTATACTCACAATTACAGTCATTCCTACTCACCCATAACCTACACGAAAAATGTCAATCAGGCTTCAAACCAGGCCACAGCACGGAGACAGCTCTCCTCAAGGTTTTTAAATATTTGATTTTAACAGTTGACAATGGTAACCCTGCCATCCTTGTGCTCCTCGACTTATCTGCTGCATTCGACACAATAGACCACCAAATTATTTTAAATAGGCTCCAACATCACATCGGTATCACTGGCTTAGCCCTAACCTGGTTTGAGTCATACCTCGCAAATAGAACCTTCTCTGTTCATTTGGGGGGGGCCATGTGGGGTCCCCCAAGGCTCCATCTTAGGCCCACTCCTGTTCCTTTTATACACGTTGCCTCTAGGGTCCATATTTGACAAACACAACATATCATTTCACTCCTATGCCGACGATATCCAAATTTACCTACCTATACAAACTAACTCCGCCAACTCTTTCCAGTCATTACTCGCATGTCTACATGACATTAAATCATGGATGAATAATAACTTTCTTACTCTTAACGAAAATAAAACTTGAAATTATACTATTTGGCCATATCCCACCCTGCAATATCCCGGACACCCACCCTGCAATATCCCGGACACAGTCACCCCTCTTATCCGCCCATCTGCCAAAAACCTCGGTGTAACCCTTGACAGTTCATTAAAATTCACTCAAACACTTCAGCTCCGTGGTTTTAAAACCAGCTTCTTTCAGTTAAGGCTTCTGGCCAAGATTAAGCCTTTACCTCCCTCGCCACCAATTGGAGATGGCTATCCATGCCTTCATTTCATCTAGATTAGATTACTACAACTCTCTATATACCGGTTTAGATCATACATCACTGAGACGCTTTCAACTCGTACAAAATGCTGCTGCCCGCCTCCTTACAGGTACAAGAAGGCGTGAGCACATTACCCCTGTCCTTGCCTCTCTACACTGGATCCCCGTGAATTTTAGAGTTGATTTTAAGGTGTTTTTATTTATCTACAAATCATTAAATGGGCTGACTCCATCCTACCACTTGTAGAACCATATGTCCCAACCAGGGAATTGAGGTCTGCTGATAAATTTTTGCTTGAGGTTCCAACCCGAAAATTCAAAAAGACCAGGGGTGACCGCTCTTTCATGGCCACGGCCCCGCGACTCTGGAACAGCCTGCCCCTCCACATCCGATCCCCCCAATCGATTGGGGCTTTCAAGGCCAAACTCATCTTTTTTCCCTCGCTTTTAATGGCATCTAATTTACATGGTTTGCTTTTATCTTATCTTACTCCATGTACGTATTAGTTATGTACCTAGCCTATATGTAATTTCCACTTATACATATTTCTCCTTCCCTCTTTTATGTTGTATTTTAAAGTGTTTTCCTTTGTTGCTCTTAAATGTTTTGTGAACTTGCTCTGTTGTTTTCACATTGATGTTTTTGAATTTGCCTGTACAGCACTTTGGTTCAGCTTGCCTGTTTGTAAATGTGCTATATAAATAAAGCTTAATTTGATTTGATTTGATTTGCTTCTGAAGTGATGTTGGAGGGAGAAATGGTGAAATTGGTAAGAGAAATTGATGGTGGTCAGGAGACCATTATGATCAACACACAGTGGTGACTGCAGACCTTCGACTCAATACACCCAGATATGCCACTCTGCCCAATATCATGAAAGCCAAAAAGTAGAACACGGCTAACGAGAAGACTGGTTTGAAAACTCAAAGAGGCAGGGAGGATATAAGGGATCATTCCTAATTCATGCTGTGTCGCATGACGGTGTCGCAGACCAAATTTAGCACACCTTTAAGCTGTCGCCTCCGCAAGGTGTTGTAGCTTGTAC